>NC_026737.1:1310173-1425262 GCF_000210295.1 Trypanosoma brucei gambiense DAL972
TATCGTTCCTGTTATAGTTGTTACCGTTGCTGCTATTATCACCGTTGTACGTGTAACTATTGTTGTTTTGACAATTATAATGATAACAGTAATCTAGCCAGTTTTGCCTGCTTTCACCATCACCTTCTTTACTGTTGTTGGCTCCATTAATATCTCCAATATTGGACCCGTAAATGACGTCATCGTCAACGACAACAGTGTCGCCGTCAATGCGGTCGCCGACATCACCGTCTTCATCCCCACCGTCTCCCATGAAAAGTGTGTTCACCATCTGATGGGTTTGCTTGGCGACACCAACACCCGGCACTAGTCGTTGCATAGGAGCCCAGTGGTTTGTGCTGGACCTCCATTGCTTTTCCCGTACGTGAATGTTTAACGCGCTGCTGCGGGAAGTCATGTCATCTTCGCTGCTCTGCCACCATCTGTTAGGTTCCTCGTCGTTACTGTTATTATTTCGGACGTAACGGCTACCGTAGCTGTCGTTAATGTTACCACTGCTGCTTCGCCTGTCGTCGTGGCTGCTAAAGTGACTTTTATCCTCATGGGCGTCATATACGCCCCAACGAGCGAAATATGGCGAACTTCCGGAGACTCCATCGTGGCTGTCTGAGGGTTGTCGAGTAAAACCACGAGACTTCATTTGTCTTTCTTGTTATTTATATATATGTATCTCTCTCTTTGATTATCGGTTACTCCTCGTCACTCAGTATTTTGGGTGTTGACTCTATAGGTAATGTAAGGAAGGAGAAACAGCAGTCGGTCGTAAAGTAGAGGTCGTGTACTTGTCATAGTGGATGCCCACTTTTTTCTTGTAGACACCACTTTCTTTTTCCACCCTTTAGAAACCGTGCTTTTGATTAACAACTTAAATCATACCGCTATTATAATTACTCGCTTCAGGTGCTTTTATTCCTCCCCCCCCCCCACCAGTATCCCTCTTACGTTTGCTCGGGGGAGAATCTCTGCATGTTTCCCCAACGAGAGGTACGAACCTCGGTGCCCACTTGCAGAAGGAAACCCTCAGCTTCGCCCATCATCGAGCCGTCACCAAAAAGCTACAGCCGCAACACATCCATCGTCGTCACACGACCCCTGCAGTTTGCACTACAGATGTAGTGGAGCATCAAATCTGAGCTTTTGCCACTCGCACTGATACTGTTATTGCTGCTGATGCCTCCTTTATCCACATTCCAAGCGATAGCGACACCCGCCGCATCCAATGAAAAGAGGGTTCGGCCAGCACAATGCAGTGCTTTCACACGCGTTGAATGCTTTGTGGGGTGACGTCCCGAATGCTGTGACGCATCAGAACCAGCGGCAAAGCTGCCAGTCGTATCCCCGCTGCTGTTGTTAGTACCGCAAACTCCAACGTTACCGCCCTCACTACCATGTGGAATACGCCGTTCCACGATCCCCGGAACGCAAGCCCCCTGCCATGGCCCACAGCAGCATCGTATGTTTCCCGACTCATCACCAATCATTATGGTTTGTTCGTCCATGAAACAGAAGGTGTGCATCTCATTGTGCGGCTGCAGCGGAGAAGGAGCCCGGTAGTGCGCCACAGCCCGCATCGTGGCCGTCTCATAAACAAGTAGAGCGTGACTGGACAGAACGGCGAAGTAAGAACCTACTGGGGAGAAGTGGACCTCACGTGGCTCGTCGTGCCGCTCCCACTTCGCCAGCTTCACCGGCCTCCCGGGCTCATCGCTGTCGCTTGTTGTTTGTGCAGCAGCCGGAGACGCGACATTATCCCTTCCACCGTTGTCTTTGTTGGCACTGTATCGACTTATTGCTGTTGCTAGTGATGTACTGTAGCGCCATTTGCTTAGTAACCGACCCCTCAACAAGTCTACAACTACAATATGGTGGTCTTCTGCCGAGGAAGTAATGGCAAGCGCCGCACCGGAACCGCCGTCATTATTGCTTCCCGGATGTAGGGCAATGCTAGAGATGCATTTCTCATGTAATGGAATAGCCGAGTTGATGGACCAATCACGTGTGCGGTATGTTATAAGCTGCCCGTCAGTACAACCACACAACATCAGCTGTGAGTTACTCGTTATCTTCATGCAACGTACTTCACTGGGTGGTGAGACGTGACCCAAATCGGTAAGTCTGAGAGCTAGAGGCTCAGCGCTGCTGCCGCTATTTGTTTCTGCGGAAGGACCAGCAAAAGCCAGGGTTTCTTCCATTTCCACACCGTTCTCACATGGTTCACCACCTTTCTTCAGCCTTTTCGCTTGCCGTTTTTGCTTCTTTTTCAAGAGCTTCAGTTGCTTTTGAACGCTGTGACTTTTATTGGTGAATAGAAATACCCGCTCATCCGTGCCCGCCGAAGCCATATACTTCGCCCCGCCCCCAGCTGTGACAGCGTTGATGCATCCGACATGGTGCTTGATGGAAAAAAGCAGGCCGAAGCGGCGACGCCGGTAGAGCAACCCCGCCATGACGGAGTGATATGTTCCAATGACCAGCAGGGCGCTGCGACACTCTTCAGTAGGGACTTTCGCCTGCACTTGATCCAACACCGGACTCTTCACTTGCTGCGCTGCCGTTGGTGATGATGATGCAATCGGTAAATTTCGCTTTTCCTCTTGTTGCCGCCGCCGTTTCTGAAGTTGGTCCTCATTCCCTTCACCTGCATTATCCGTCTTTTTCTTCGGTTTCAGTTTCTTTTGTTTGAGTGATACCGCCGGTGAAGAGGCCGGGGCTGCACCTGCATGCCGGGGGCGCTTTTGACCGTTCCGCTTCTCACTGCCGCTTTGCATGATTCGAACGAGGTCCACCCTTCCTTGCTCGCTATAGATGCCTATATGACCGTTTAAATAGAGGTCAATTATTGCACAGAAAGTTGAGGAGCGTAGATATGCGTGGTTGAGGATGTGCTCAATACCGGGTTGTGAAACAATCGGTAAAATACGGGCTCCGAGTGCAAAAGAAAGACAAGTGAATATCGTTTACTCCAGAGAAAGCACGTGTGCGCTCAGCTACAACCTTCTTTCACAACCGTTTCCTCTTTCCTCCTTCCTCTTTCGTCGCAAAAGCACAAGGTTTAGACATTCCGCCCACCCTTTTCGGCTGTGCACTAGTTGTGCTCCATTCTTCCTGTCAATCGAGGAGCAAAAACACACAATAAACCTCGGAAAAAAAAAAACGACGAGGAAGGGAAAGCAAAATTGAGGCAGTTTTAGATGGGACAAAAGAGAATACATATATATGTAGCATCAATAATTGTAATCATCTCAACCTCAACCGTCCTTCTCTTTTTTGCCGTCAATTTCCCCTCTGTTCCATTCACTTCTCTGTAAATGGCATGCGCAAAAGATCCAACACCATCTGTCGTAGGGCACCAGCGCGAGCTTTCCATTCTGGGGGTGTGAAGGGTGATACATAGAGCATCTCTATCTGTATATCACATCCAGGATGTGCACCTAGGCGCACACGCTGTGGAGTATGAGAGAAGTTGGTATCCTGAGAGTTAGGATAAACAGCCAAATGGGGAGACATCAGTCAAGCACCCGAATGAGTAGGGGGGGGGGGGAGCACACCACCGTTATTGTGATGAAGCTTGCGAAGCGAAAAGAGGGAAAGAAGGTTACGGAAGAAGGGTATGGGAGCCTGATCATCTCGACATAATGCACTTTCCACTCTATTCCATCTCCTTACTCTTCCCCGCGTTGTTTTTATAGGTAAAGTTAATGTTAGACGATACTACCACACGGAGGCATAGAAGCATCTGCTCACTTACTGTGGAAGGATAGAAAGAAAAATCAGTGGGCCGAATGTGTGTGTGTGCCCTTGTACACATCATACACTTCACCCATCTGGTGTTCCACCATTGCGCAGTTAGGCGATAGTTTGTGCCGAGGCGCACAGGGAGTGACATAGACCTGCCCCATTTTCCACCGTGTCCACCTGAATGGTCGTATGGGTGATGCCAAATCTCTTGCAAACCTCCTGTGCCTCCTGAAGGGCTGCATCCTTATCGTCCGCCTCAAGATGAACCGACAGCGCTGCGTAGTCGGAGGCAATCGACCACACGTGAAGGTCGTGTACGCCTTCAACACCTTTAATACTGCGCAGGGCACTCAACAACTCGGAGTAGTTAATACCCGGAGGGGTACTCTCCATGAGAATTCCCAGAAGGTCCCGCAGCAACGGTCGCGTCATGTTGAGCGTAATGACGGCAAACAGTAGCGAGCACAGCGGGTCTGCAAGGTTGTAAATGGAGTAGCGATATGATGGAACACCGTACGAATAACGGTTTGCGACATAAATGAAGATTCCAGCGAGGATGACGCCGAGAGACTGGACACAATCACCCAACGCATGAAGCAGAGCAGCGTGAACGGCGAACCCTCTGCCACTGTGACTGTGACTGTGATCATGACCTTCACCTTCACTTCCGCTGTGCCCGTGTCCATGTCCATGGTCGTGACTGTGATTGTGCCCAGTATTCTCCTCGCATAGTGAATCCTCTTCTTCCCCGTTACCGCTATGGCTATGATGGTGTGATCCACCAAAATGACTGTGGCCGTGCGAACCACCGAAGTACAAAATAGCGGCGCATACAACGTTTACCACCATCCCTAGTACACCCACCACAACCATGATGGGTGAGTCGATACTTGTACACATTTCCATATGCGTCGCCTCTGTCAGCGCTCCATCCTTGTCGACCGTAGGGCGCTGTGAAATATTACCGAAGCCGTAATAGCTGGTGCTATTATTCCGCTTGTACTGTTGAGCAGTGGTAGCAAGCATAGCATGGATACGGCTACACTTCACTACATTCCATGACCTATCCAACCCCTCCATGACAATCCAGACGACAAGGGCCCAAATGGAGAAGACCGAAACAAGCGTTCCGATGACTTCCGCGCGGTGCCAGCCGTAGCTGTACTTCCCGCAGGAGGTCCTCGAGGCAGCACGTAGGCTCATGATACTCAGCGCATAGGCGCCCACGTCGATGAGGAGATGCGAGGCGTCAGTCAGAAGTGCCAGGGAGTGTGCCACCACGCCGAACATGAGCTCTACCAGCATGAACACGAAACAGAACATGAGGGCAGCTAACAATACCTTCGACTCATGGCGCCGCCGCACTTCCGTCGAGTTCAAGGATTGTTGATCTGCGTCCTCCAACCCACCCCATGGGGAAGGTGCCGCTGGAGTGCCCACTTCCACGGCTGCTGCGTTGTAGTTCGAGTGTGGGCCGGAGCTGCAGGGAAGGAGCCGCTGGTGCTCGCTACTTGCCTCTTCCATGCTCGTAGCCGTCCTCCAATCAACTACACGCCTACCAAAAATAACGTGCCCCGACACACCTCGCGATGCGAATGCGATACTTCCTCACCGAATCCTACGATTTGAAGCAATGTTGTTCTTTCCCGCTTCTCAGCTCTCCACTTTGCCGGTTGCCGCTTCCACAAAGCCTAGCCGCTGGTACACTGCCTTGATGAAACACACTTGTTTGCGCAGTGCCGTTGGATTCGTTACTCACTCCGTCTATATTTATATAAACACCCGCGTAGTTCTTACAAAACGGTAGACGCTCCCCTATAGCCGACGACAGCAACGAAGAGCCACAACCGTTTTGCAACTCGAATTTCTCCCTGTTTGACACGATTTCAACACCCTCTGCTTTACACTCCTCCTGCTCTTTCTGAACTTTGAGTCACTTGCGTTCCTGCACTTATATTCAGTTTAGTGTGGCGTTATGTGCTGACCCCGATTTTCGAAATCCGAACACTCCTTCTTTTCTTGCTTATATCTTCCCTTGCGATTGCCGTGCGGCCGCACTTCAATGTCGTTTAGCCTCTTTCCAACTTTTTCCTTCTTAACTTTTGTTTGCAAAAGTCTATAGCAACCCGTGCCGCGCCGCCGCCGCCGCACTCGTACCTCCTTCACCATTTGGCGTGTCGCAAGGTGGTGTTGGTGAATCCAAGCCATGGAGGAAAGGGAGGTGGGGAAGGGAGGAAAAAGCAAAGATGGGTAGAGGAGTAGCCACGTTGAAGGAGAGGGGGAAAAATCATGTCTGCACTGAAACATTCACAAAATATATGCAGCAATTTAGGGATCATAATACACTCGGGGCTATAGTTTGGCGACCGCCGCACTGAAGTTAAACCGCAGACTTGGCGTGGCAAACTTTTCCCCTAGTGATAAAAAGTGCGCCTCAGCATAACATCCCCCGTTTTCCGTTAAGTGAGTAAGCGAGGAAAAAGAAGTCGATGTGTGTATTTGTGTGCGTAAGTGCACTTTTTGTATTTGGGGAAGAAGCAACGAGGGGTAAAACGACATTTGAAGAAGGACGGACACACTGCTGAGTGCTTCACGCACCCGCGACGCCGGTTTCTCGCCTTCATACCACAAGCGCGGGCACCACAGAATGTACAGCGATGCCTAAAGAATGAAGGAGAGGAAATGTTTGTGTGTAACTTCCGACGGATCCCCGCAGGTACAAATCAAATGCAGCGCCAAAAGCAAAGTAATATTGTGAAAGGGGCAAGTGAGGTGTCTTGCAGCAGAAGGGTGCGCGCTGGGGAACACCAACTAGGGGGGCGGTTAAGGCGGACCACCGTAAATTATATGATATACAAGACTCCATATAAGCTGAAGAATAAGAAAAAGAACCACACAACGGCACAAAAAGAAAGACAGAGAGAAGACACTAAGCGAACAGCGAGGTTGGAAATATACAACGCTCGACGAAAAAGAGCCGAAGCAAGGCGGCCGCGATTAGCTTCCTGATAAAGGCTGAGCGACAGCCCGTCCTCTCCTTTCACTTTTTCTCTTTTCCCTTATGAAGGCAGAAAAAAACATGGCCCCCAGTCCTCGCTAACCCCGATCTTCTCCACCCTGCGCGTGCTGACAGTATTTATCATTTCCAGACTGTCGGAAACGGAAGCAGAGAACCACTCACCCGCAGAAAAAGCGCATCATCATGCGGTGACGTGGCTGACAACGCGGGGCGCGATCACGAGCTCAAATTACACGGACGGCTGAAGCGAATTCTTACAATTGAGCAAAGAAAGAAGCAGGTGCGCGAAATTTATAACGTCAGTAACTCACGACAGCAGCAGCACCGACGGACCATTCAGCAACAAACACTCGCGTACACACACAATAGCAGTGACGTTGCTGCCCGTCGCGGCAAGGCGGAACATATTGAAGCGTGAGTGACACTAAAAAAGAAACGTACAAGGGACCGTGAACAACAACAACAGCAACAGAGACGGCCTCCCCCTCTTGTTGGTTTAACACGTCCCGCTTCGAATAACTGTGCCGTGCTCTAAGGAATGCACTATGATGCGAGCAGCGTTTGCAGCAGCAACAACGGCACCACCTTTGGCATTTATGACAACACCAACGGCGACGTTGGCTGCAACCGTAGTCCGGAAAGATGTAGAAGCAACACTCATTTCTCCCGTCTTCCCCTTTAGCTTGTGAATACCAAGTGTATCCACCCACTTCCACACCCCTTTCATTCAGTAAGTGACGCGGGACAGCTGCAGCGCGTGCTCAAACTTTTCCTCTTCTGTCATCTCAGATATCGGTTTAGGAGGTGGGATGAAATCCTGTCGGAGTTGGGCCCGCAGGTACGCGTAAACATTTGACTTCTTTGCTTCATCACTAGACTCCGGCACCACACCTGTCAGCGGCTTCAGATCCAAACCCTCGCAAATTTCGTTGCATTTGTGGTTGGCCACGAACCTCGTAATGCCCTCCGTGCCCATGTTCCCCAACCCGAGGCCCCGACCGTCCTCCGTGTGAATTTGCGGGTCTGTCAACAAGTCATTGACGCCCTGCAGATCGCACAAGAGCATCGAGCCCAGGCTATCTACGAGAGTGAAATGAGAGAAAGCTTCAGCCACGTGCAACATATGCTGACGCTTCCGTTTCTGGGAGTCCGTTTTGCAGTGCTTATCATCCTCATAGACGTCACCGTAGTTGCTGTTATACTTTGTGAAGTGTCCCCCAAGTTTGGGTTCCATCACGAAAAGAACATCTCCCGTGTCGACTGTGCGGTGGGAGAAGAACCCATCCTTCAGCTGACGGTACTCGCGGGGGATGCTATCACGACTAATACGCAACACCTGACACTGTAAGAATGATATGCGCGGTTTATTAGGTCCATTGAAGGGAGCCTTGTTGAAGTTGCTCGCAAATTCTTCGCAGAGACACTGCGCTTCCCCTTCGCAGAAGTAATCCTCTTCCTTCACGTCACTCACAACCTTAAGGAACAACTTGGCAATGCAGCGCGTGCGGCTGCCGTCGTCTTCGATTTCCTCAACCTCATAACAGACCCGCATGCCACCCTTAGCAAAGGGTTTGAGTGGCGTTATAATTTCGACATTGGTGGCTAACACAACCCATTCCTTCTTCCGAAAGCTGTAAATATATTTCGTGGCGCTACAAATGCAACTCGCGCCTGTGGGCTTTGGAGTCGAATCTCCTCCTGCTGACTGCATTAGCTTAACCAAAATGCGAACTGCCAAACGTATAGATAAATACACGTGTAGTTGTACGAGTGATGCTCAGAGAAACAGTGCACTCCTGCAATATAAGGACGAGGGAAGAACGTATATGTATGCCTATAAATAGTTTTCCTCCTTCACGGTGTGATCCTACCTGGGCCTCTCTTGTGCTTTGCTTCACGACGCCGTCCGCAAGAATCCCCACAGGACCGGCTTCAGACTACTGATAGCACCTACTAGTGACTAAGCAAAAACTATGCGTGCGGGAACTATAACAGTGATAAGGAGGCAAACAGCAATATCAACAAGGGTAAAATAAGAAGCGCACGGGAGGATGCGATGGTGGGGATGAGAGTTAATGGAAATGCAGCGCGGAGCCAACTGGCAGCGCTGCGTAATCAAGGGGATGTGAACCAAATGCTCAGACAAGCAAAAAACAAAAAATGAAGAGCAATGACCAATAACATAGTCGCGCGTATAAGTTACGATCGAGGCATGTGCACCAGTTTTCTACTCTTCCTCTCCCCCCACTTCAGGTACATTTTTGCATCTAAGCCTCGATCTCCCTATCGCGTGAGTCACCTCCGACTGCAGTCGGTCTTCTTTCTCTTTTTTTTTCCTTCTTTTCTTGGCTCACCAAGAATCTACTATTGAGTTATAGCCAACTTTTTGCCAACGGTTTTCACAAACTCAAAAAAAATTACCTCACTTTTGTTCGTTGACCAACCAACGGATTGTTACTGTTACTGCGGTTAAACCACAGCACCACTGAAGGCCGGCGGTGGGGAGAGCTGAGTGCGTGGACAACAGTTATCGGAAGCCCACAAGTTTCATCGGGGAAAAGGATAAAACAACAGCAATAAAACGAGGCACCCCAAAATAACAACAACAAAAAGAAAACAATGCAAAACTAGGTAAGAAACTCCTGCTCACAAACGTGAAAGAGTGGAATACGTATACTGATCTTTACCGCCAGTATCAACGCGCAAATTTAACGGATCCCTTTCGTCCAGAAGGAAAGTTTAAAGGGGAAACCCTCGATTCCAGAGATCAAGTCCAATATCAAGTGGTGTCGTGTGCACGCGGGGGTTTCTCCTATCTCCATCCCTTCACGCAACCCACATCCATTTCAGTCCGCAGGCTTGTCGACAGCGCGGAGGACCGTACACGATTTCCTGGGTCGTTTCCTCTGCGCATATGCGCGGTCCTTCGCCAACATTTGCCGCGTTTCCCACGAAATATTTAAGCCAGGGATGGATGCTGTTGTGGGACCGTCGCATGCGCATCCGGTGCAAACTCCGAGATACATCAGATGATCCGCCACAGATGGATAATCCAAGCTGTCACTGCAACAATAGTCCTCCCCTACACTTCCCGTGGAAAAGTTAATATCGTCCATATCGCTGCAGTTCAGGCACTCCAACGGATCATCATACTTAAACCACAGTTCGTGTGGCGCATGCACATAACCCATGAACAATGGTGGAAGGTGGGGAACAATGTCCTTTCGGTGCACGGCGCGGTAGGACTCATGGCTCCCGCTACGGAACAATGTTTTCACCCACTGTACAAAGGCAGGGTTTCCTACGCGTGGCTTCCCAAACGTATAGAGCTGTACTGACGGGTAATTGCCACCTTGAAGTGATGGCACTACTGGAGGGGAAGACATTAAATCAACAGCTGTGAGGAGGGCGAGGGCTCCACCAAGGCTATGTCCTGTGATGAGAACTGGAAAATTTGGTTCCGACACAATTAGCTCATGTAGCGCTTGCCGTACTTGTGCCCTAAGTGACTCGAAAGCATCGAAAAAGCCTCTGTGAACCAAACAATTTTCGCAGCTCGCGTTGGGGTATGGAGTCCCCCAATACTTTATGTCGTCCACCCAGTTGGCGATATTCAGGGAACCCCTAAACGCTACTACAATTTTACCTTCGCTCGTCCCTGCAAACGCCAGTGTGCCCTCCGTTTTATTCTCAAACAGCCCCTTCAAGACGAACGCAGACTCATTACGACATGCCGCACAGGTCCAATTACGGATGAGGTCGGCATTGCAATACGAAACCTTGGAAAAGTTTAAAGCAGACAACGCCGTCTCCTCCGAGTAGTCGGCAAAGGCGTATTTAAAATGTACCGGGAAACTGAATAAACAAACGATAACGATGGGGGCGAGGTTGGAGAGTGAGTTGCGGAACGAAGAATACGGGGGCGCCATGTGGTTGCCTTTCCGCTCACTCATCTTTTGTCGATGCGATCGACGGGCAAAACAGAGAATTGCTTTTGAATACAGATTGGTGTGTATTGATATCTACGACCCTGCTCACTGTCTTGCAAACCAACAAGAAACAACAGGGAGATGAAGCTGTAACGACGGAAACGACACAACAAAATGGGAGGCAAGACATCAAAACATTTCCATATCACAAATAGGACCAAAAGAATAAAAGTGAACAGGCAGAACTAAGTCAAAGAGAATTTACCGACACGTTATTCACTTCATTCGCAATGCCACTCCCCGCAACCATCGGTCAGAAACCGTTCCTACTGCGATGTGCAGGCGATAACCAACTTAGTCATTGTCTCATCGCTTTTTCTTTTTTTTTCTTCTGATTTTCCTCCTCCCTTGTTGGGGGGGGGGGTCAACTTCCCACTAGTGTGAACATCAGCCACCGCCGTGGAGTATTTTGGCATCTCAGTGATAAGTTCGTGTGCGCGATGCTGCCAACCGCACAGCGTCACACGCACGGGAACCGAAGATGACGAGGCAGTATAGCAACAAGAGGCGGTTGTTCTCTGTACCCTAGGATATCATGACGGTAACGTAACATTTTTTTTTTCCATATGGGGAATTCTGCGGCTGCATGAGTTCCCCCGCCTAAGCGGATGACGTAATGCTTTTTCTTTTCCCCCTCAGCGGTTGTCACATTGACGCGGATTGCTCCTGGAGTTGAGGACCCATCGTTGCCACTGTTGATGCTATCGTTATATTGACCATTACCACTGCTCTCATTGTGACATCAACAGCCCATGAAGTGCGCCAACGACAGCCGGAGCTGCGAAAGCCTTTAATTGCACCCTATTTCTCCAACAATGACAGTCGCGGAAAGCATACCCTTATGTAGCACTGTGGTGGGTCACATCGCAGTTGTGTACAAACTGCATTGGCGTCAGTTGTCGTAGGAGGAGGAGATTAAAGTTTTAAAAAGAGAAACGCAAGACAGAAAAAAAAGAGGTGAACGCACAGCAAAATTACACTGACAAAGCCATGTAACCACAAAATGCAGTTGGAGGCTTCCGCAGTTGCAGGGTCACGAATATCGTGGAGAAGACGTTCTCGCGAACGAATGCATTTGAAATTCTCTACAAATGCGCTCAATTAATCCCCTCATGTCCCTTCACGAGCCTAAACATCCTCTGTGGACCAATCTCCACCCGTTTCACCACCCCAAACGTAATATAATGCTAAAATTCCTTTACTTGAAAATAACAACAACCAGAAAATAAATACCCCCCGTCGTATGCGGTGCATCAATATGTAGAACAGACTTCCACACGTCGAATTGACGCCCCTCTCACCTTGCAACCGCGGCGGGGTGAGTCAGGCATCTCCTCCATTCTTAAACAAAAAGAAAAAAAAAATAACAATCGAACGAACAAAACAACACCTAACAAACTTTTTCCAATCGCTTGCCGACTGTCAAACCACAATTGCGGCAAGGGGTTGCTCACTCCTACGCACGGATCTTAAAGTGACGGTCGTATATATTTCCCTACCCTTTTCCTTCAATTCCGATAGTTAAAGTAAATAAGCGAATAAGTGGACAAGAACCCAGTCACAACCAGTGAGAACTGCATTGCTCCTTCTTGCTTTGATTTGATCCCTCCCATAGCATCACACCCTCTCCCCCATTTTTTTTTTTTAAAGTCCCGTTGACGTTACACCAACGTTGGCCACAGCTTTGGGTCAACGCACACATCGACGCAATGAACTATATCAAAGTATTGGTGGTAGCAGTGAGGCTCCTTTTCTGAAGGGATATCCTTGATGCGCTCGAGGCAGGCATTGTAGGCGAGCACTTTATGTTGGCAGTTGTTCGCCAGGCAGTCCTTTTCAAGATCAAGTTTAATGTCGCGTGGTTCCTCGTCGGCCATAAAAGACTTCTTTTTTTTTTTTTGCACTGTGCTTCGTATGTTTATGGGTGACTGCTTGGCTTTGCTTCGGGGGGTGTAGGGAAAATAGCGAGGTGGGTAAAGGCAAACAGTAGGGATAAGAGTAGAACTGTGGCGAGAAACAATAAAAGAAGAAGAGGGACGGGAGCAAAATGTCCCTCTGCAACTGCATCTCTGCATTGGAGAACCTTTTTTTAGTTGCAACATCACCAAAGTAAAAAGGTGGAAACGGTACGGGGAGCGTCATGCAATGCGAAATCGCAACGCTGGAAGAAATTCCTCGAATACATAACTTCAACACACAACATCTAACGAAATAGAAGTTAGTCTATAATATACCATATTGGTGATGTCGACAAGAGGTAGAGCAAAGCAAACGACAACCCCGGTTCCAACCATTACATGATGCAGCACGGTCCTGAGTACCTTTCTCTAGCAGCCTCATGTTTTTCTTCCTCCACAGCCCTCGCATGGTCTCGCCTTTTCTTCTTTGCTGCTGCAATGGTTCGCTCACTCTCCTCGAGCAGCTTTCCAATCGGAGCACGGGATATGCGCAGCCGCACTAACCCATCACTAAGTGGTCCACCGCTTAACTGAAACCACCGGTCCTGCGCCGGGGTGGCGGACATAAGACTCGCCGGCTGCGTTGCATTTGGCACGAACAGATCAGGTTGCGGGTTCTGTGACCACAACTCGTTAATATCCATAAGGTCAATGTCCACGTAGCCGAAGGCGGCGCGCTCGTATATAACCACACGGATACGATCAAATTCCCGTACGAAGAGTAACGCGGCCGTGGCTGGGTTGCTTTCGTCCCACTGCATGTTCTGCCTGTGCATTAAGTATGGTGTGCGGAAGGTTGGTTGGTCGTATACGGTTAGTGAGCGCTTCTCCGTAAAGGGTGTCTTTTCGCATACCCACACCTCACCGTGGCACTTGAATACGTGTGGCAGGTCCGGTTGCAGATGCCGCACCTCAAGAAACTGCACCCTCACGGCGTGGTAGGAAAGCACTCCACTGGAAGCTCGTACCTGATCCCACATAGAAGTCTGTGTGTTTAGCTGCGGTTGGAAGGTTTGCAGTCGTAGTGGGTTATTAATATTCTGATCCGCACTACTTCGAGTTGCTAAATTGCTGCTAGGCTTGTTCCGACAGTACTTTGCTATGCAGCGCATATACGGCATCATTTCCACAAACCCTTTTGCATTGCTGATGGGAACGTACTCGTGAATGGGGAGGTACTGAAACACGGAAACAACAGTATCGCTTTCTGGAAGCGGATCAGCACCCGCTGCATTCCCGTCCTCCTCTTCCGTTGCTACTTGAGCGTCGGAGTCACGTGGAGATCCGCTCGAATTTCGCCGTTCCACTTCCTCCAACCCCCCTTCAGGCTTCTGAGCACAAGCCTCCGGGTAGAGTTCCCTAAGCGGAGCTTCTGCAGTTTTGACCATCATGCCGAGCACCAGCGCACGCACGGGAAACATCTTACCGTCGGCTCCCTTGTAGGTGTGTAAGAGGCGTGAGGACAACTCACTAACCTTTGGAAGGTTGTCCGCTGACTTGGAGCCTTGCAGCTGCGCTTCCTTCAACCTTTTTCTTTCCTCATCTGCCCGCTTTATTTCCTCATGAACATTCCAGCGGTCTACTTCAATGGCGTTCGGCCATGCTGCTGTGCGATTCTGCAGCCGCATGTAGAACTTAGGCACATCCATAATGCTCCTTGTGCTACGGCCGCCCTCTACGTAACACACACCGAATATAATTGTGTGCACCTCCAACGGGAGGCGGTACGTGACTAGGTCAATAAATTCTTCATCGCCCACGGCACTATATCCATTAATCGCATCCCCCGAATGACGTGCGGTGTGTGGGAATCTCGATTGTAGCTTAACCGGTTTTGGGTTAATGTGGTCTACGTAATTATTCTTTTCGTCTAAAAACACCATGAAGGAATCTAAATCGTGATCACCACCCCAACCAACCCCGAACCGCACATCCGAGAGCGGCTGCCGCAACGCCCCGTATGAATCCTTTGATAATGAGTAGTCTGGAAGTTGCCAGACCGCATTAGTGCGGGAGTTCACCTCCACTCCAAGGACGTCCATCATGGTGGGTAGCGTGTCTACAAAAGTGTAACCAAACGTCCGGATGTTCAGCTCTCGCAAGTCCCATAACTGACGAGAACCCCCGTCCATTGTTATTGTTCCATTGGCACTTCCAGGTGCTGTGCTACCGCTGAGCCTCGTAGGAACGCGGCAGAGCATGCACGCCAAGTTTGCCGTGCCATTTCCAGTGGCGTGCTTCAGATCAATTGTCCCCACCTGTTCATTTGTCATTTCATTCACCACAACAAGCTTGACAGTGGGTAGTACAGAAAAGTCAACTCCGGTGTAGCTGGTCACAACGAGAAATATGACCGCCGCCTCGGACGGTATCTTGTGCATCACGAACGTTACAGACTCGTCGCACATCTCGCGAGAATTTTCGCTACGAAACGCTCGTCCATCTTCATCAAATATGCGACCTCCGCCACGCTTGTCATTCAGCACCTCCTCAACCATCTCTAGCTCCGATTCGTTGTAGATGCGGGAGAAAATAGATTCAATGACTCCAAACCGCTTCAGCTCGTCGTCTTTTCCGCCCCGCATTTGGAGAGCACGGCGGCGAGCAGCGAGTGCAAGTCCTGGTAGACGGTTCTCTTCTTCGCCTCCAATACGACTGTCGCCACTGATAAACATATAAGGCAGTTGCTGCGGGTCAACGAGGAAGCCGCAGTCTCGTAGCGCCTCCTCATCGGTGCCGACTGGAAAAGGATGATTGAAGAAGACCACATCAAGCAGGACTCCCTCACTGCTAAAAGCTACAGCACTCAGATCAAGGTCCACGGGGTCCGCGCCGACGAAATCCCAGTGGAGGCCAACGGAGACGGCAATATTTCCAGGAATGCGAAATAACTTTTGCCGCAACTGGGCTGACATCTTTTCCTCCCCTTCCGGCTTGCACTATATAAGGTAGTAAATTCTCTATATATATACGACCGACTGCACCTGTAAGCGTGTATTTGTTTTGCAGCTTCTACTTATCACTCCGCCTCCTGTCTTACCTGCACCAAGCACACAATGCGTAAGTACAAGGCGGGGACTATGTAGGAATATATAAACCACTGCCACCTCTTCCTATACGAACGGATGTTGTGTGCGCGTGCGAAGGCGCTGCCCTTTACTAACCTTTTTCCTTCTTCCTGGTATATGATTCTTCACCTAGAGTTTTCTCCCTCCAGCCGCCACTGACGGCAGAGGTGTTTCCTAACAGATGGAAAAGGACTAAATACGAGCAAGGCAAAAGAATCACAGTGGTGGCGAGAGAAGTGGACGTGGTTAGCAGGTACGACACCCAATAGGCAAATATATATATATATATATATGGGTATGCAGCGGCGACTGCTTTGATAGCTCGAAGTGCCGGTAAGTATGAATCAGACAAGTGAAAACAGGAAAGTAAGAAGGGATCCAGCTGATGAAAAACATGCAAAAAGAAGGTTAAAAAGCCAAATACCCCAAAGCACGTTAAACAAAACAAGAGGAAACATTTGCCTGCGTCTACGGGAAGCATGAAGAGATCCCACAGCGGAGCCCCTTCTTGCTTCTTAACTCCCCTTCTTTCCTTCCTCCATCCACTTTGCTCACTTTCCTTCTGCGGTTCGACCTTGACATCTGTTGCTATCATAAATCCTTCCTCCTCACCATTGCCACTCTTCCACTCCTCTTGTATCTTGTTTCCCTTACAGTAGTCCTGCCGCTGGAGACACTGAGGTAAATGTTTCCATGCATGAAAGCCATCCAGTTTTCATTTCCCCATTCCCTGCAGCCCACAGACTCAAGCGCGGCCATTTTTTGGTGCAGGGCCGCCTGCCACCAGACCCCGGGTAGAAAAAAACAACAAAGAACCAGACGGTATATGGAGGGACAACGGAACCGAGAGAAGGACCACAGCAGCAGCAGTAGGCAAAACTGCGCATTCCCTCCATTCTTTGATAAATCAAAGTCCAGGGAGGTTGTCGCGCCTCTGAATTGCATGACCCACTTGGCGCTTTGGAAACCCATTGGACTGCCCCTTCCTTCTTTTTTTTTTTTTAGAATTCTTCGTCACCCTTCTCCTCAAATGCGCTTCCTGTACTTCTCTCCCTTCTACATACCACGTCCTTATGAGCACACCTCTTTCCCCTCCTTTCGGAAACTCTGGTAGCTTTTTTCCCTCCCTGTGGAAATTCTCTTTCCCCATTCGATACCTTTCATTCCCCCTTTCTCTGTTTTATTGAAGTCTTATGGGTTTAAATGTCACAAGGCAATATATCAAGCAACCACACAAAACACGGAGAGACATCGCCCTTCACAAACTCATCTGAACAAACCGTGACCACATAAACAGTTGAAAGAACTATACTTTCACTTACATGTTAATGAAGGACGTGTGTTGAGATCTACAAGTCTGACTTATCCTCCTTCTTTTTGTCCTCTTCCCCGTCGGTTTCCTTCTTGTCTTCCTCCTTTTCGTCTTGTTCTTCCTTCTTCTCGAAGGCTGCGAGGGCATCCTCTTCTGCTTTCTTCATGCCATCGTAAGTGCTCTTCACAATGTCCAGCACCTCCTTCACATCATCGCCGATGATAATGTCCTTGAAGATACTGCCGGATTCCACTTGCCACACGTCAATGCCAACATGTGTGAGAGGCTCAGGAATTTTGTAAAGTTCCTCATCATTCTTATACGCTGGATTGGGGATCCTGCGTGGCGCCCATGGACCCTTGTAGGCCGGGTTCGGGATCTTACGGGGTGCCCACGGGCCCTTCGACTTTGGGTTTGGTATCATAGGGGCCTCCCATGCACCGTCCTCAGCATCGTTCCAGTCGTCGGGTTTCTTCGCCTCGGGGTCGACAATTTTTTCCGGTTCGCTGTCCCAGTCTTCCGGCTTTTTGTCTTCTGGGTCGTCGATGGTTGGCACGTCCACCCAGTCGGCGGGTTTCTTGTCTTCGGGGTCATCAATTTCTTTTTCGGGGAGGAAATCCCAATCAGCCTCCAGGGTTCCCTTTTCTTTCGAAACGCCGTCAAGGAAGAACTCGTACGAATTACTGGGGGTGATGTGCAGCGTGTAGACATGGGTTAGTCTGTCATCAGGGTAACTTGGGCGCTTCTTCCACTCTCTGTTTGCGCCGTTGTAGCTGATGATGATGTGGATCTTCTTGTCGTATCCGCAGCGGTCAGGTCCGAACATGAGCCAATACTTCGTTTCCCCTTTGAGTTCAGCTGGGTCCATCTGTGGAAGGAGCTTAATGTACCCGCCGCCGCACCGGAGGTCCTGCTCATGTTTCACAGAGAAAGAAACAACGAAGTCTTTCTTCTCGTTTGTGATGGGAGTGGGGAGTGGTGTGGAGAGAGCATAGAAGCGGGCATCTTCCGTAAGTCGAAGGCCCTTGCTCTTCTCCGCATCCGCGTAGAACTTGCCGGCAGACAGCTCCACTTTGCCGTAATCACTGCGTGCCTTTGAGGCCGTCCAGTGGTCAATGCTGCTGAACTTCTCATGGAAATGGATGGCGCCGTGAACAGTTGCCACCGTTGCAAGAGCCACGAAGACACAGGCGACCGCTACTGGGCGCATGCACATTAGCATTATTATCGGATGCTTTTGTTTTGTCTTATATTGAATTTATTCAAGTCTTATATTAAAATCTTTTTTAAATCGCTGGTTACTCCTTGAAATGTTTTGCGTCAAAAAGAGTCTTATTTTAGAAAAAATATGGTGAGAAATAGTGATATTTGCTGCGCATGCCCTTACAACGTCGACGATTAGTCATCTGAAGCGACTGTATTCATGTTGAACACAGTAAAGAAGAGATTGTCGACACGAATAGCAGAACGACCCTATCGACATGTGCCCTCCTTCTCCACATCCAAAACGGCTAAACTTTAGGTTGTGCAGGGAAACTGCCATTCTCTTTCACCGTTTTTATTTTTTGAGTTCCACCCTTGCCCGCCCCATTGGGTGTATAGCTCTCAACAAGCAAACATACACAACATCTCGGAAGCTTCCCGACCACAAATAATCCTCTCCTTTCCTCTGTAGGGTCTCCAAGAAAACGCTGATGTCCTCTGCACCTTCGTTCCCACCTTTTCTGCTTCCACTCAACTGCACGCTGGCACTTAGCAGTTTAGCGCTGCTTACAGAATACACACCAAACAGGTTGACAAGGTTTGACCTTCCCACCTCACTAATTTCCTTTCGTTACTGTTCTTCCTCTTCCTCGTCCCCAAACTCTGCGGCTGTCGGCGGTGCCGCCTGCTGGGGTGTCTTTGCAGTGGGCATATAATTCGTGGAGAGGTCATCTTCCTCATCCTGTTCCCTTCCCCCGCCAGCCTCCCGCCACATCACATTTGAGTCACTGCGATGTGTGGATGGCTCATCACCTCGTATAGCGTAACCCGCGTGGGTGGGTGAGAGTGTCGGAACGTAGAGAGCTGACTGGGACCGCGAGTCCTCGCTGTGCGACCGGCCGACTTCTGTGCTGGCGTATACCTGCGACGGTGGGGCAGCACTGGACATGGCATGGGGCGTGTACGGTACTGAAACACTACCGATACCTTGCATGGTCATAGAGTTGTCGGTTCTTGGTAGTGAAGCTTGCATGGAAGTTGGCGCCACGCTGTGTTGCAGGTGGTAAGAAGAGGCTTCACTGTATTCGGAATAACTGTGCGCCACTGACGACATCCGCGTTGAAACTGGGTTGAACGCGCTGGCGGAAGACATAACGCTGTACATTTGTGAGGCGCTTGCTTCCCGCCCTCCGTATTCCAAAGCGGGGGATGTAGAATAAGCTTGACTCCTGTGCACTGCGCTCGCTTCGAGCCGACCGCCGTGGTACGTCGTCGAAGGGTTGTATGGGGCCGAGGCCGTTACTGGTGCGGAGGAGGAGCCCCCACCGAAACCCTGGCGGAGAAACAGACTGGCATTGTTTACAAACGGTGTTGCATCATGATCTCTTGGTCGGTACGCAATGGAGGATTGGATATTTTGCTGCAGCGTGGACCCGAGACTGTGATACACATTTACATCCTTTCCGGGTGCAACCGCTTCTGCCTGCGGTACAGCCTGCTGCAGCGCTGCCATGTTGAGAACAAGATCGAAAAGCCCCGTACCAACGCGCGCTTGGTTACCGAGCACAAGATTTGCTGATACCCCACGCACGGGATCGCACTCGCCAAAAGATGCAGCCGCCATAAGCACCTTAACAGTTTCTTCAAATGAACAGCGCATCAACGGACCCGACGTATCGGAGCGGTTGATTCCTGAGCGAGAAACAGCCATCAGGTACCCATGCTGACATATCGTATCCACCAGTATAGTATAGTGGCGGTAGTTAATATTGAGACCATAGGCCAGGTAAGCCTCACGAAGTTCCGTCAACATCTTTGATCTCGCCGCCTCAATACCAAGAAGACTACATACCTCAGGCACTTTGTTGCTACTCGTTTTCACCGCATTAATAATGTTCTTACCATCCTCACCTACGACACCAATAAAAGCACGTCGCAATGCCGTGCCGTCCGTGTCTATTGCCCATATTTTGTTGCCACTCATTTTCCCCGTTGCCTGATCTACAGTGAATTCGGTGGTGTCCTTCAGCAGCGCCCGACGCACACCGGGAATACCACGCAAGTGAACCCGCGCAAGGAGGGCTGGGATTTCACGCTTAAGCTTTGGGATCGAGTCAGCTCCTTCGTTATATCTGGACCGCATTCTTATGGTCCGCTGGCGCACATTGTTAGCCATTCCCGTTTCAATTATGTAGCTTTCATCCACTCGCAGGATAGCTTGCTTCACATCCTTCATATCGAGGGCCTTGTCGGTGACCATATCCACGTCGAGCTCCAACCTCACCACCCATGGCGAACCTGCCACTACCTCCTGTATTCTTAGCTCTGCATCGCTTTCATCCATAACATTCCACTCTAGTTCGAGGATGTCACGATCAGCCTCCACAACGGTGTGACGTGGGTCAGGGTCGTAGATGAACTGTATGCGCCTTGTGATACTCTCCAGCGTGCAGTATTCAATGAGATGCTGGGCCTTTTGCGCATTTCGCTTTTCATCATATGGTGGAAACAGAGACACTGTCATGCTCGCGTGCTTTTGGTTTCGTGAGACGTTTAGAAGCTCCAGTAAACGTGGCACACCGAGGGTAACGTTCTTTGAGGAAATTCCCGCATTGTGGAACGTGTTAAGTGTCATTTGTGTGGCAGGTTCACCACACGACTGCGCAGCGATTGCCCCAATGTTCTCACCCGGTGTGGTGAGTGACTGGTGGTACTTGGTTCTAATTTCCTTGAGAAGATACTCAAAAGCCCTATCGTTAAGTTTATATTCCTTCAGCACCCTTTTTGACGCAAGTAGCTGCCTCAAATGAACGTTGAAGAGAGTAAGCGCACTTTCAATGCGTTCACGACTCAACGTATTCCTGATGTATCCATCCCCTCCCCGGTGGTAAGATGGAAAGAGTTTCATGAGATCTTCTTGAAGCTTCCGCACGTGGTCGATAATAGTGATGGGGCTCAGGTTGGACACTTGACTACGTTTGCCCATAGTACTGCGCGCGTTTTGGATAAGTCGACCTGGATTAACAGGGAGGTTAAGCTTCAGTTTATCACGATCCTCGAGGTCAAGCATTTTGCGTGACCACTCGCGGTCCGCCGTAAGCTGTTCATATTCTTCCTGAAGTTTCCGAACATTTTGGGGATCAGCGCGTAGCATCTTCCTAACGTGGGGATCCATATAGTTACCACCAACCTTCCCACTGAAGGTGCCATCCACGTCGTACTCATATTTGTACGTGTCTTCCATCTCCTTATCGTCCCGAAAGGGAAGAGGGAACAGCTGCCCACCCTCTATACGGGCCCCGTCAAGACCGTCTTCGCCGTACATAAACTGAATTAGTTCATCGTTTGCATTTCGTACAGTACCGTCGTAGGCTGCGTGGACATCTTCTAGCGCCTTGATAAGCTTACGCTGCAGGTACCCTGTATCAGAGGTTTTCACCGCAGTATCGATCAAACCCTCACGACCAGCCATTGTGTGGAAAAAAAACTCGTGCGGTTTCAGACCCTCAACGTAACCACGGTTTGCCATGCCGCGTGACGTCTCACCATAATCGTCAAGCATAAAGTGTGGAAGCGTGCGCCTACGAAAACCGAATGGAATACGGCTTCCCGCGACGTTTTGTTGCCCAACAAAGACGGCAATTTGACATATGTTCAGATCTGTACCCTTACTGCCTGCTTCAATCATCACCTTGAAGCTGTTAGTGCGACGGACGTTGCTCAGTGCCTTCTTTGCTGCCTCTTCGCGGCACTTGTTCAGTGCGCTGTTGACATCTGCTTCGAATGACTGCAGAAGTGTCATACCAGCCTTGCGGTTCAGTGTACGGTTGTTGGCAGCCGCACCAATTTTTTCAACATTCCTCCGTGTTTTCACGAGGACATCATTCATCTGCCGCAAGGTGTCACTGTCAGCTACGGTGTCTTGAACCCCAACGCTGAAACCGAAGTTAAGTAAGAAAAACGTCGTCACGCGCTGCACGCCGTTGATGAAGCGTGCCACTTCATCAGATCCGTGCTCATTAAATATAACGTGAATGAGTGATCCCGGTGCAGCACCAACGATACTCTTAGTGATTGGTCCACATAACAACTGACCACGTCGTATCATCACTACGGAATCATTGTGAGGAAAGGGGGGCCGGTCCTGTGGTGTTGCTGGATGGTTAACCTCAGGAAGGATAAGTGAAAATACCTGCTTTCCGGTCCAGAGGGGTCGGGGTTTCAGAATGGCGGGAATGGGTAACTGCCAAAGATCCAGCCAAAGTGCCACGCTTTGCACAAAGTACTTATCGAGGAATGTGTCCTTGTCCGTCAACCGGTAACTACCCAGCAGACTGTCTTGCACAATACCCATGCACGGAGCAGACTTATTGGGCGAGACGAAGTTCTTTGGAACCATCATCATTTCAATCAGCTCTGCTTTCGTTAAGAGACTCTGCGGCACGTGCAAATTCATTTCGTCACCATCGAAGTCAGCATTGTATGGTGTGGTACAAGAGAGATTAAGCCGGAAAGTGTTATAGTTGAGAACCCGAACCCTGTGGCCCATCATACTCATGCGATGCAATGTCGGCTGCCGGTTGAACAAGACGACATCCCCATTAATCACATGCCTCTCCACAACGTCACCGATGTTTAGCGTCACCTTGGAGCGGTCACGCAAGAGCGCGAGTTTTGTTATGGTGCCATTCGGATGGTGTATGTAATTCGCCGACGGGTAGACCGTGCGCCGGGCAAACTCTGTCAGTCGCTTCTTATTTACTGTGTTCACTCGCTCGGGGAATGTAAGCGTCATCGCGACAGAAAAGGGTACACCTACTTCATCCACGTCAATGTTCGGATCGCCTGTGATGACGGTTCGAGCGGAGAAGTCCACCCGCTTCCCCATTAGATTTCCACGCAGTCTACCGTACTTCCCCTTCAAGCGCTCCGTTAATGACTTTAGCTTCTTTGTGTCATTCACCTTCGTTGGCTTATAGTATGTGGAAGCGTTATTGAAATATGTCGCCACATGTTCTTGCAATAACGCCCGGCTCCGGTCAATTGCTGCCTGCACGTCTGACTCCTTATCTCTGCGTAGTTGGTTGTTTCGTTTCACAATGGACATGATCTGATGCGTGAGTTCATCATCTGACCTGAGACCGCCGAAGGATATTGCGGGCCGCACCTGCGGGGGTGGAACTGGAAGCACAGTGAGCACAAGATCCCGTGGGTGGCAACGTTGAGGGTCGAAGCCCATCAAGCGGGCATCATCATCGGACACGCGGTCAAGTACCTGTCGCACCTTATCAGCGTGCCACTCGGCGTCTTGTTCCTCATGTACTGCCTTGATAACGAGTGTTGGGTAGATACCATAAAAGCGACTTACGCGGGGTTGAGACGCACCACAACCCCGTGTCGCGCCTGGCCCCATCCCTGATCCGCCATTGAAAGGGGCACTATCAAAGCCGTCAATCCCCATATCGTCTTCGGTGCTGGTGGAGACGCGGCACTTTGCCTCAGCCATCTTCGCAACTTGCCGAAGACGGTTGAGGCCTGTCATGTGCTGCAACTTCTTATGTACGTCCTGTTCGCGCGTGTTAAGGAGGAGAGCCCCGCACGTTTTGCAAACACACTTCAACACCAGCAGTACAAGATCGAAGACGCCAATATTAAAGACAGGCTCTGCGAGCTCGATGTATCCGAAGTGTCCAGGGCACTCTGGGTGCTTCCTATGACATGTCTCGCATGCGAATTCGAAGTCAGTGGTACCCATACGCAAATCATTGATGCCTCCCCGGACTGGTCGGCCGCGTTCATACGACTTGGCGTGCTCGACAAGGCACACGGCGTAACTTTTGATTTGCCTTTCCTTAAATATCTCGAACTGTACTTCATTCACCTTGTGCAACTCCATCTGGGAAACCGGTAGAGCCGCACCACCTGACATGTTTGCACTACTTTTTGCCCTATCCGGTAATCTCTCAGTGCTTCTCTTTATAGGAACGTGAAAAGGTTACCAACCTAATTCCTTCCCTCCCCCTCTTATTGGTTAAGATTGTTTTCCTCCTTTATTGACTCTTTCTTACCTTCTTTCACCGTCACGCTTAGCCTGGGTAATTAATCGGCGTGACAGGGGGTCTCTTTACTCTGATGAATCAAAGTACAGTAAAAGAATTAGGGTAAGATAAACAAACAGTAGACAAAGGGAATGCTTGGACGAGCGCACCCACCAACACCACCGCGGTGAAGACACAGGGTTGCGTTGGCACCATCGACCACCAAACGGAGGGAAAAGTTATCATTACAAAATCAATAACGTAACAGTGTGTTAACGGCGCGACGCAAAGTTGCAGTGCCGAAAGCAGGAGGCGGAGACTCAAGTCTCGTTGTTCGCCACCAGTTTGTAGACCAGCTTTCAGCATCTGATACCCCGATCGACCCATTTCCACAGCCCGCGCCACCGCACCTATACACGAGCGAGGTAGTACATGTGGCTATCATCCCACAACAAGCAGCCTCCACCACTTATACATACACACATATATATATGTCGCACTTGGACGAAACCTTAAACGTATGTTGCGTTATGCAAGTCTCCAATTTACCTTTAAACACTTCCCTCCTTCACACACTTTCCATCAGGATCACCGACTTCATTGTTTATTGTTGATTCCCTCCATGCGAGTCCGCGCTGTGCCGCGAGATGATGGGGGAAAACTGCGCTTACACACACATGGATGAAAAGGGTGGGTAGGAGGAATGTGATGTGGGCAAGTAGGAACGATGGGTGCTACTTGTGCCCGGCCTTTCATACTGAAACTATGCCCCTCTCTCCTCACCTCCGCATGTGCATGTTGGTAGGCCTCCCATATCCCAAAACTCAGGTTAAGGGGCATCCCGACACCGCATGAGTACCTTCCATAACGCTAAAAGAAGTACCTCAACAGCGTGCGTGTTGGCTCAATCCGTATGAAGCTACACATAAAATTTTCATCCACACACATAAATGCACCGGCGTTATCAAACTCATCGCAGTAGTTCGGCGCAGAGAAAACTGTCACAAGCTGCCGTGCTGCGAAGAATTCATAACCCGCGTCCACCACCTGGTGCGCACGGCAAATGAGGTCGAGGTCAAACTTCTTATTGAAAGACTTCACGACACTCTCACTAAAGGTCCACGACACGCCGCGGTCATTCTCACTCCAGTTACTCTCCATATTCGTGCTGGGATCAGACCATAACAAATCGCATATCAGTCCACTATCGGGCACGTCCGTGGGGCGGAGAATGCGACGTATCTGATCGAGATCAGTGAGTTCAGGACTGAGCCCACCATGCATACAGAGGATACGTCCTTCAACCAATCCAGCCACTGGCATGCAGTTGAAAGTATCGGTGAACTGTTTCCACAAGCGGACACTATACCGCCTCTTGCACTCATCGAAGAAACCGTATATACGGTTGATGCTACTACACTCGTGGTTGCCACGTAGGAGGAAGAAGGTCTCAGGGAAGCTCAACTTATATGCGAGCAAGAGACAGATTGTTTCCAATGACTGGTCGCCACGGTCTACATAGTCCCCGAGAAAAATATAATTTGCATCTGGAGGGAAGCCTCCCAAGTCGAAGAGTCGCAGGAGGTCGGTGTACTGTCCGTGCACATCCCCGCAAATTCTCACGGGGGCGGCAATTTCTACTAGCATCGGCTGCGACATGAACAGCGCCCGGGACTCCATCACTAACCACCGCACCTCAGCCTCCGTTAACCCCTCTGTCGTTGCCCGTCCGGTTCCATTGGTTTTAGGAGTGCTTTCTTGTGTCTGGGCGCTCTGGAACGCGGCAAGGCGTGAGATGCGAGTGTACGTTCGTTGGTTGCTCTCGCAGTTCTCACCGGCAGGGCCCCGCGTAGCAGCAGTGTTGTGTACCGGATTGAGCAAGAGTTTCTTTATGATTTCGTCACAGTTCATTGAGGTTTCGGTTACTTCACTACTATGACTCGCTCACGCCGTACCGCCTAGATCGTATGCTAATTCGCAGCCTCTCTTGTCCGAGCTGTTCGCTTAGGTAACGAATGATGCCGACCAGTTGTAAGTGGCGGAACAACAGACCCTTTCGCCAAGTGCGAGAACAGGCACGGGGTTCAGGCAATTGAACGGAATGGATGGCACCCCTTTCTGCAGTTCTGTAATTCCTCCCCCCGCTTCTCCCCTACAACCTTCTAATCTTCCCTTCTCTAACTCCACTTCAACCCCTGTTACCTGTTGTTAAACCTTTCTTATTTTTTCAGCTCCTTGGGCTTCTTCTTCAGTTTCTGCTCCTTTCCTAACGTTCCCTCCTTCGTCGCGGTTTTGCCTTGTGGGACCGCCTCGACTGCAGCACCCGCGGGAATACACCGAAGCACTCCGACAGAAACACTAGAAGCAATGTCGAAGCACTAATAATGAGGGACAAGGTTTGAGAGAAAGTGGATCGGCCGAACGAAAAAAAAAAATTCAGTCAAGCTACAGCAATCAAAGTAGTTCCAACGGCTAAAGGACAGCGCGCCTGCCTACACGTTGGTTAAGATACGACATTCATTTGTGTGTATGTGTGTCCGATAAAACATCATGCATGAGGCCCTCGCCATAGTGAGTACTCAAACATCGGGGTAGTCCCTTCCCTACACACACACACACATTTGGACCGTTGCAACGTCCGCACGCAGACGTTTCAAAGTTATATCACGATGACGTGCTTTCTTTCCCGTTGCCGTTGGTAATGACTGCTTATCGCGCGGAGGATTTCGCCCTCCCCGCGCATTTCAGTCCCGGACACAACGGTATACAGAACACTGCACGGTATGAAACAAAGCAGAGAGGCGAAAGACAGGTAAAGTAGGGAGTCGATAGGTCTCTCACCTTCGAAGGAAGGAGACGATTGATTATAAACTCACTGATAAGAGGGGTGGTAAAAAAGAAGAGAATGGGTGAGGGTGAGAGAAGGGAAGGGATAATACACTGTCCTGGATCTTATGCCCTCATGCGATCTGCTTTTGACCAGCGCACAACAGTACTCTCACATATCCCTTAAACGTATACACATGACGATGGAAGAACTGTAACTGAGCATCCAGCAGTCACGCCATCCGCAATTATAGGCCTTTACGGGGACATGGGCTTGTATCCTTCCACCAACATCTAGCGTCGCTCAATATCCTCGGTTACTTTTAAGCTTTGCCTCACTACCGACTGCTCTAACCGGGTGGCTTCTAAATTCCGCTCCATCTCTTTTTGCTCGTGTGTGACCTCCGGCGATGAGGGGGCGCAGTCGCTTGCGTCGGAGCCGCCGGCTCGGCCGCGGGCACCGTGCGGTGGGCGCCATTCGGTGAGCGTTAGATTTGGCATCGTGTTGGGCTTGATGTTTGACCGGCCGAGAATCATACGAATACATTCAACAAACCCTTGTACCACTGCCGGGTACGCTGCTGTCAGCTTCAGCAGTGAGTACACAGAATCTGACTGTCGAATGGCAAGTGACGCGACTTCAACTATGCTTCCTGCGTGAGCCCCGACTGCGCGAACGCCTAGAAGCAGTTTCTGCCGGTCGTTTGTTACAATCACCTTACAAAATCCCTGTGCACCACCCATTGCGATGGCACGGCTGAGATGGCTGTAGTCGTAACGCGCAACGATGTAACCGAACCCAAGAGCACGGCATTGTTCCTCGTTGAGTCCAACGCAAGCCACCTCCTCTTCGAGAAAGAGGATGGTGGAAAGGTTTGTGAGAAGAGAAGAATTAACCGGTCGCGCAGGTTTCTCCCCGTAAATGTGCTCAACAGCCCCTCGGCCTTGTGCCTCACCGAGGTTCACCAAACCCCGGTCAGCGGAAACATCACCAACAGCGTAAATGTGCTTGTAAGGGACACAACGACCAAAAGCATCCAGTGTAACCTGTCCGCCGGTGACCTTGCACGCAGTGTTCTCGAGGCCAAGGCCAGAGAGGTTTGGTGTGCGGCCCAAAGACACCAGTGCTCGTTCTGCCTCATACGTCTCCACGCTATTTGCATCATTCCTATTATTCGTTGTGTTGTGTCGCACACTGTACACACATCCCCCAACATCGTCACTCTCCTCCCATGACTCTAGGTCAAACAGGGTACAGGTGTTGAGAATACGTACCCCCCGTCGCGTAAGATGCTCCTCGACAAAGTTTGCGATATCCTCGTCTTCCTTCGGAAGAATCCGTTTGGCTTTGTCGATGATTGTTACTTCTGTGCGGCCAAAGTTGGCGTATATGCTGGCGAACTCACATCCCACTGCACCAGCTCCGATAATTACTAAGCTTGACGGGATGGGTAACTGCATGATGGTGTCCGTCGTCACGACTCGTCGGTGATCCGCTACAACGAATTCGTGTTGCCGTGGTACGGAGCCTGTAGCAATAATGAAGTAATCAGCAGTAAGAACGTGATATTCATTTGCACCGGGGCTATGCACATCCAGTTCATGTGGTGAAGAAAACATAGCCCTTCCAAACACTGTTGTGACCCCGGCAGCCCGCAACAACTCAACAGTCTGAGTTTCCCGCGTTGCACTAACCTCTTGCAAGGTTTGTTGCACTCTTGATAGGTCCAGTTTCTGCTGAATTTCCCTCACCGTGTCGTCGTCGAAAACCCGCCGAGCTGACGCTCCGGAGAGAGAGGATACATACTTCGACATTTCCCACAACGTTTTTGACTGTAATGCACCATCCCACAGATCGCAACCACCAATACGCTTTGCTTCTACAAGGCAGACCCGTTTGTTGTAGTCCACAGCTCGTAGGGCCGCCGCAATGCCAGCGGGGCCGGCACCAATGACACAAACATCGAAACGAGGCAAATTTGAGGGGATATAACTGACGCAAGCTGATCTCAAGGAACATACCCGGCACAGCCGAATCATCACTGTGGTAACGGTATTAATTACTAAAACTACGTGTGGGGGCGTTGTCACGTGAAATGTTGCAGAGATCATAGGAAACACAGGAGGGCTGTTTATACGGGAAAATTAAGGGGTGTTATTGATCAAACTAACGTTCTCTTCCTTCATACGCGATTACAACATATATTTCCCACCACCTTTTTTAGCGTAAAAGGTACGTCCGGTTACTGGACTACACGTCACGTAAATAAACAGGGTCCAAGAGGGAGGATCGACTCAAAGGAGAAAAATGATGTGTGATTTCATTGAGCGCTCCCTTGTTGTCTCATGAAAAGAGTAACTCTGGGAAGGGAGTGTACACGTCATTTTTTTAAAAAGGAATAAGTTGCGTTACGCGGAACGCGATTGGGCCATTCACCTTTCCAGTCAAGCGGACCCTCCTCGCGACCACTTGATGAACAGCAGCCATCCGCCCACCCGAAGGCAAACGGCAGCCCCACTCCAAGAACAGACATGCGTGTAAACTCCAGCCCACGTGTTCCCGACCTCTTCATGCCCGTCTGTTTTACCACCTATTGTTTGCCACCGCCTTGAGCATTTCCCAGCGAACAATAGCCCCGACCTCGCTCACAGTCAGACGGAGTCCATGTATTGCAGACGAGACCGGGGAATGTACCGGGTTTTAACATGGATGTGCCCAATATGACGCGCAAGCACTCTAGAAATGCTTGTGAAACGGATGGGTACGCTGTGAGCATTTCACTCAGCTCGTATGCCGACTGTTTACGTTGAATCGCCGCGGTAGCGAACTCTACGATAGTACTTGCGCTCCATCCCACTACGTGAACGCCGAGAAGCGTCTTTTTACTGTCATTACTCGCGAGTATTTTTACAAACCCTTCGGTGTTGCTTGCAGCCACGTTGCGACTGCAGAGTTCAAACCCATACTTGGCCACTACATACGATACATTTTTTGCTCTGCACTGCTTTTCGTTTTTTCCCACGGAAGCTACGGCACTGTCTAGGAATACAATTCTGGAATGGTCGGGGTGAAGCGGCTCCGTTATGTGTGGACTGTATATATGATCTACCGCCAACCGCCCCTTCGCTTCGCCCATACTCACTGACCTGTCACGACCTGTTGCGTCTCCCACGGCGTAAATGTGTTTTTTGTTTACACACCTGCCAAACTCGTCTAGCACAAGTACCCCGTCGCGCACTTCGCAGTTAGTATTACGTAGGCCCAGTCCGAAGTAATTCGGTCGGCGCCCAGTCACGGTGAGGCCCCGCTCCACTTCGTACGTCTGAAGTTCATGTGTCTTGCGGTGCATGATGGTATAGCGAACTCCATTCCCCGAGGTGCCGTCATTTGGTGTCTCCTGGCCATCACTCTCACTTTTGGTCAGTGATTGTAAGCTGTACAGCAAGCAATCTTGGTGCACCTCTACGCCATGCTTTTCCATTCCCTTCTGTATCGTTGCTGCCATATCATCATCTTCCTTCGGCATTATGCGCTCCTTCTTGTCTAGTAGAAACACCTTGGTCTTACCAAGCCTGCCGTATGTCATCGCGGATTCACTGCCAAGCGCGCCGCCACCCACCACTACCATGCTTTTTGGCAGCGGTAACGTCATAAGGTCATCGGAAGTCACCACGTTCTTGTGGTCCACGGGCACATGTGGCTGCGTGACAGGGGCAGAACCTGTGGCGATGATGAAATAATCAGCCGTCACCGTTCGGTACTCCTTTGCCTCGCGGCTACTGACCTCTAACTCATGAGGGCTAGCAAAAGCGGCGCGACCGTAGAGTAACGCCACGTTAGAGGCGCTGAGGGCAGATAGTACCTGCTTTTCCCGCGTCTCGCTCACCTCTTGCAGTTTCTGCAGCATGCGTTCATCATCGAGTTCCATAAAATTTGAAATGGTAGTTCCATACACCCGTTCGGCGGAACTTCCCCTCGCGCGCCCCAAAAAGTTTGACATTTCCCACAACGTTTTCGACTGAAGTGTGCCATCCCACAGATCGCAACCACCAATACGCTTTGCTTCTACAAGACAGACCCGTTTGTTGTAGTCCACAGCTCGTAGGGCTGCCGCAATGCCAGCGGGACCGGCGCCGATGACACATACGTCGAAATGTGTTTTGCCGAGCGACTGCCAGTAGACGAGGTGTGGTCGCTGGTGCGTGAAGGAGAAACGTGTGTGCCGTAACACGGTAATGATTCGTGCCAAAGTTACCTGATTTACACCCAGGCACCAAACCGAGCAGCGCGGGGTACCAGACTATGCCAATCACCTCACCCGCAGCCTACATACTGGGATTGGGCAATGACTAAAGAGGGAAAAAAATTGTTCATCACCCTCCTCTTCGTCCGTTTTTCAAGGGATGCAGTCACCTTCTGGTGTGTAGTCTCTCTACCGCCAGTAAAATGGAGTGTCGGGGATGAACTACAGAAGACAAAAAGCAAGAGAGAAAAAAGAAAACTATGTATGTGTGGGTTGTGCGAAAGGGTTAACAATTTCAGCACCCGTCACATTGCCCCAAAACACCTGAAGTGACAAACAAAAGCATGTAGACGTTAAAGTTAGAAATAATGCATATGCACATGTTTGACGCTCATTTAGTTCTCGGAAAACAAAAATAAAAAAATTGAGCGACGCTCAACCCTGAGCCCCCCCCCAGTATTGCTTCTATCTGCATTAATGTGTCAGAATACTTGCAACCAAGGGAATCAACAATGAGGGGGACAACAAGAACAGGAGGGGAGTCGTGGGGAAACAAAGACATCTGACGGCATTTTTCTGCCTCCATTATGCAGTAAAAGTAACAAGCACATAAAACACAAACACTTGCAAAAAAATGTGGAAAATGGAGAGGTAGAATTAAAAGAAGGTGTTAGGACTCACCTACTTAGACCCCAATGAAAAACAAGTACTAAAGGTGCCGGGGGTAGATGGCCGACAGCAACATCGTGCGCGGGGCGAGCTACTACCACAAGCGTAATGCATAAATATGACTATTTCGGCTTCATACCCCGATGAACAAAGCTATGTGTCGCATATTCACATCGTGCACTACGTGGTTACACATGAAATAAAACAAAAATGGGAGTCGTCCAAGGTGACTCAGGTAATCCTACCGCTGACGGAAACATACATACATATTATGGAGAAGCATTAAACAACGCGCTAAAAAACGAAAATGGGAGGCAAACTTAAAGAGATGAAAAAATAATCACTTATTTGTGAAAACAGGGTCCCATTTGGGATGTAATAAAAATAAGGGAGGTGAGAAAACCACAACTAAAGTAAACACGGTGACATTAAAGATAAAACCACGGAAGAACAATTAAACTGAGAAACTTGGCTCAAACAAGGGAGAGCAAAAAATACATATACGAAAAATAGGTGAGTGTTTGTGGACGGTAACCCCCGCAGCTTACATCCGGTGTGCTTTGCATAGGAAAATTCCCCTCTGCACGTATGAGGTTGGTCAACGCAGTAACGTTTTGCAGGCCCCCATGCTTTCTCTCGTTACCACTGAATTTATCAACACCACCAGTGCTTCACGGTGTTGGTGTACAACGATCCATCGCTGGAGAGAACAAAAAGAGGTCCGACCCGTCAGATGTTGCGTACGTGTTATTACCGTTAGACTGCAGGCTGTATGAAAAGCCACGAGCTCCACAACTATCCCTACGCAAGGATTTTGTCGAGGTAGTCTGCAACTCTCGTACCGCCGCCAGGCCCCTCGTCCCACGTCCGCTCAGTGAGACCTGTGTGTTACTGCAGGAAAGTCCATCACTCAGACTGTATGGCAAAGCACTCGCCGGTTCATCCGCTTTTAGGATAAAATGAGAAACTGGAGTTACCCTCGACGTGTTGAGCCCTTCACTGTCACTCTCAGGTCTGCAACGATGAGATGCGCTCAACCTGTGTTGATCATCGGAACCACTACACATCTGCTCCCCACTTGCGATAATCTCCGTACCCACCACTTCTGCGGGTTTTGGGTTAAAATATGGTGTCAGTGCACCTTCCCTCGGCTCCGATACCCCAAGTGAGTGTACGGGTCGCCGCAAGTGGCGTCGAAAAATCTGTAAGTTGGGTGAAACCATTTCCCTTTCATTGTAACTGCTATTGACATTGCCAGTGTCACAGTCGTCTTCGTCGTCATCCGCATCTATATCGTCCTCAGTCACCTCGGTCCCGGTTGGTACGGAACCTCGGCAAAATTCACCCGGCCGATGTACATTATCGTTGGTGTGGCCTGTCGTCGCATTTAGACCACCGCTGGTGATATCTCCGTTGTTTTCCCTTGCATGCAATTTCTCCCCACGATCGTGCTTTTTTTCTCCAATCTTTCCCGCAGCAGAACCCATTGTTATCTGATGATAACAAGCCCGGTAACGGTTAGCCGCAGCGACGACGGGAGCAAAATCACCAACGACGGTGACAACTGAACAAAGGGGATGATACACGGCAGAAGTGAAGTAGATTTTCCTGCTTAATATTTTTTCCCGGGAGGGGAAGGGGGTGTACAAACTGTTGTATACCACTCAAACCCTCTGGGCTTCTTTTCCCGTTATACTTGCCTAGGTTACTATTTACACTCCTCTCGAGCAGAAGGCAATGATACTATTGACTGTTGACCGGTTGCTAGCGCAGCGCAAAAACCTATGAAGTCAAAACGGGAAGGAGGTAGAAAGTAATGACAACGTGAGGATGTGGTGCATTGCAAGTGCACGTGTGAAGTGTTACCTATAAAACATAAAATAAAATGTTATGGCGATGTTAGCCTAACACCGTTGCAGCAACCATTTCTGCGTGCAACAAAGCAGTTTAAAGAAATAAGGGAAATCAAAGGCAAACTGTTCATCAGCTTCAGGGATATGATCCCCAATTAACCTCTTCGCTCCTTAGCGGTATCAACTGCCTGCTTTCACAAGACCCTCTACACCACAAACTGTTGGTTTGCACACCCCATCACGTTCCCGTAGCGGCATCTTTCCCCTTGTCTGGCGTAGTGGCTACCGCTTTACTCGGATGTTAAAACTCATGCAGCTGGTGGGGTGTGAACTTTTCAAAACAGCTTGCGACCTCCCCCTCATTAGGTACGGTGATGGGTAACGAAGCAGTAGAAATGCCAACAGGCTTTCGCTATTGTTTGATGGGGAGTCAACAACATGTTTACGATGGCACATGATCTGCATTTCCTCACGTTACACATTCATTCCCCAAGGCAAATGTACTGCGGAAAAAGCACCAGCGACGACTGCTATTATTAGTGTTGTGATGTCCTCCCTCAGCACCCAGTCCCACCATATGACTGTGACACGGCATACAAAAAACACCGCGGTCAGAAGTATAGCGGCGGCCACGCCAACTGCTATCTTCACGTAAAAGAGATAATGTTTCTCCTCTGCAAGGTGCCTCTTTACCTTCCAGTATTTCTCACGAAAGTAATGACATGTTTGCTCTCCGTCTTTGCAGCATCCTGACATAGACCTCAGAACTAAATTCCTCTTTATGAGTTCCACCTTTATTATCTCGTCGCGGACAGAACAGTAGTTTCTCATCAAATGGTTTTGTTCTTCGGCGTATGATCTGTTGCCTCTCTCATGCCGGTCGCCGTACTCGTGTCTTGCTTTCGTGATATCACCGAAAGGTTCAGCTTCACCATCTTTGCATTGTAATTGACGCCCCGCGGCCCTCAGTTGCAATTGCTGCAGCTCCCATTCTTTCACAGTTAAATTATCTTGCTTTATGGCCTTCTGTAACTCACAGAAATGGCACGTCACGGCGTCTGCGAACGCACGCCAACGCGCTGGTTCCACAGTATTAAGTTCACCGCCTAGTTCGGTAGGGAGAACCGCTTGGTCGAACCATTGTAGCAGGAAACCTCGGCGTAGTTCGGCTTCAGACACGACGACAATAGAACCTGATATATCTTTCAACGCTCTGTTAAGCAGCGGCCGAGCTACTACCGCCGCGATTTTGGACATATTCACAATAAAGACCCGCTCTATGAGCCCCGGGTAGAACCTGCTAATGCGTGTCGCAACAGTCTTTTGGAAGCATAACTCCATACTCTTTAACACCTCCGCGTTCTGTTGATCTATTAACAAAATTACACGGCAACTCTTATTTTCTTCACGCAGTCTTGTTGCATACGTCATAACAACATCAAGCATCTTGACGTATTCACTGTGATTCTTTACACCTGTTGCGTATCGTGCGGTGCAAACGTACAGACAGACCCGTCCGAGTCGGTCTGACCCAATGATTTGGACAACTCCGCGCGCAAGTTCGCTATGAATGTCAGTATCGACGTTGGTGTAGTTGCACAACTCAGTTCTCTCCATCGTTTCACGCTCCTCTACGATTCTTATAGTCTCCGGGACGTTAAAATCCTTACTCTCGAGGAAAGCATATAACCAGCAATCAAAATGTGTGTGTGCAATACCTATGCGATTTTTCAGGTCCTGCAGTTGTTTCCGGTGGGTGGTTGCTTCGTATCCTAGGTGGGAAAGAAGTACGTCAACTTCATGAGTAGACATCCTCCAGTCCCCCCTTTTTCCACTCTACAACTTCGTTACGTTCGCATAAAATACCAGAAGGACCACCTGCGTGCAACACACTGCGGAAAATTTTCCACTTCTTCCCAACCTCTAAACTAGCGTAAAATAGTAATAAAGTAGGGAAAAATATTGAATACAATAATGATGGAGCCGACAATATTTTCCGCTTCGGCTCCATGAATTTCCACGCTCTAACGGTGATCAAAGGGGGGAAAGTAAAGAAAAGAGAGAGAAGCTGCTAAAACAGACACAACTGTGTCGCCACAATATCCCGCATAATCATCCAATGTGCGTTTGGTGCCAATGCAAAACAAAAAAAGAAATGCGCTCTTCCCTACCCACAGCAAACGGTTCACACTACGTCCCCGTAATCTCACCTCAATATCAAACTAAACAAAAAAACCAAAAAGACCATCTAAATCATATAGTAGTGATACAATTTCAACCAAATTTGTGCACCTCGCAGCATATTTGGCGAAAACAGTGTTGTCACCACGGCTCAAGTTCCCTTCCGGATTAGTTTGGTTAAACAATATAACCCATAGGATGTAGAAAAGGATATCGTGTATACCACTTCCCCCTCACTCAAAAAGGGCCAAAAATACGACGGTCCCTCCTTTGATTTTCGTCACAGGGGATTTTGTCCACTGAAAGAGCGGCAAGCAATCGATTAACAGTCCCACTGGCTGTTACTATGAAGATACCCACGAGGTGCAGTATACAATCTTTTGGCAACCACTTATACTCAGTGAACCTAACAGTCCCGTGCGACAAGAGGTGCGACTGAGGTCTCCATAGGTTAGATTTTATGTTGATTATACATAAACAATACAAGAAAATCTCACCAATTTAAGGTTTCTAATAATTTTTTTTGACGCCGGTAAGGTTAAAGTTTATTTTATAGTACTGCGGCGATCCACTGCACTGGGCCCATTACGGGCAAAGATCTCAGCTGCACGAAAAAAATACACCACTCAAACGCACGTATTCCTCATTTTTTTTTTTTGCGACTGAGCAGCTCAAACGGCGTTAGCGCAAATGGGAGTCATTTTGCACACAGCAACTAAATGCCAGATGACGACACCGGAACGAGAGGAGAAAGTTAGAAGCAGAGGTTGGTAGACTGAAAATAGGCACTTATGTATTCGTGTACCGTCACAAAGTTGTACTTTTCAAGATTTCACCAAAACCACTGAAATGGTGTCCGATACATCCCGGAAATCGCTGAATCCCCCCCCCCTGTGTGCCAACCCACGAGATGTGTAAAGCCAATAAGGGAGATGCATCCCATTGTGACAAAAACCACAAGCATTCGCAACTCTCAAGATACCTAATTTCTTCGCATACGCAAGGTACTACGCCTCCGCACATTTCTCCATGAAAACATCATTGATTCGATGTTATAAACCGCCCCCATGGGGTAACACTGCCCCCCATAAAAGTCAATAAATAACTATAGATACAAGCAAAAATAAGGGAATATATCTAAGCGTCCGAGTCAACTTCCGACACTGTCAACTTGTCACGGTAAGTATGATGCAAATATTGCGCTGCAGTAAACGGATTTGCTTCCCTGCAAACGGAAAGGGCAGCGCAGCGTGATAAACCCGGTCCTTGAAAAATTGATACATAGGCTTCCTGTCATCACAGTTAATGACATCTACGGTATATGCCGCCTTCGCAACCCGTCGGGGCAGCGGCGAGTAGGACCATTACCATAACGGGCACCATCACGCAGCTTTCATGAAGAAACGTGAAGAGGCATCATATGTTCCCGTGTGTGTCACTAAGAATACCAATAGATATAAGATCCAATGAGTTCCACAAAACACACATACACATATATGCAACAACAGTAAAATATGAGAATTTATTGACTGATAGAACGTAATACAATTGGGGGCCAGACACCTATGACATGACGGTTTCTGATAAAGCAGTCAGAGGCCACTACAGACTTGGGTAGTCATGTCCTTCATTTTCCGCATTTGTTACCCTCCATGCTCACAAGAGGTCATGGTCGCTGTACACCACTGAAAGACACAGTGCCGAGGAGCAACTTGTTTTCACCGCTTAACCAGCATTTGGTTTTTGTTTCTCCACAGCAGTCAAGATTATTTGGTAATTTCACACGGTGTGAAGTGGCCGAAAGAGTTAAAAACGATACCACCACCCAAATAGACAACTTTTGTCAGAAGCCACTCCGTCCCCTCCGCGCCACGCGGCTGTCAGTGTTGCCTTTTGAGCCCAGTCTGTAGAACGAACCCGCACAATATTTATGTATTGGAATTGTGAAAGATGCCAGCAATGGCCTTACGAAAAAGTTGCTATGACTTTAACTCCTCAATAGACCAGTTTGTGCTCCATCATCACTTTCAGTAAAATGTGGTGGCCGCTACGCCATTACAAAGAGCACCAACGACACGACTTAGTTCTGTGACGATGCAAATACTCAACGGAAAGGGTCCTTTCCTCGTGCGTTTGACGCTGATAGTGATACCCCCTTCCTGAAGATAGCTAATACTACTTCGGCAATACCTGCCACAGACATTTAAGAATGTAGTTGCGTTGCGATGCGGTGCGTTGTAGGGGGAGGGGGTGGAGATGCCAACTTTGCCCGTGGTGACAAAAAATACGGGCTGCCATTAAAACAGAAAGCATAGTAAGTGATTGAAACAAGCGCTCAAAAAGCAGTGTAAAAACAGTAACAGTATTGCTAACGGTAATAAAAGTAGTAGTATCCGTGGGGCAGAGGTAGCCAGTCAGTATGACGCCATATATTGCTACCTTTCTTTCTTCTCAAGGGCGTTGTGCAGCCTTGCAAACTTCATCACGGCAGCACTCAAAACCGTGGCAAGTGCGTGGATGTACATATTTCGTTCAAGGCGCCACTTCCTTCCCTCCCAGTCGATTTCCATTGTCATTTCCGCGAAGCTTGGTTTGCCGCCACTGTACTTCCTCCTCCAATCAATTACTTGTAGAACAAAACCAATGAATGTTGTGACTGTCACTATAGTGAGAACCGACACTCCGTAAAAATTGACTCGTTCGGCATAGCCCATTGCCCGGCTCATGGCTCTCGACAGCAGCGGTATAGGGATTATGAACAAAACGAAGACGATAAATGCAGGCACTATAAGCGCGTTAACCTCCAATGCCAAAAGGCTGACCATCACTAAAGACTTACCTTCATCGACAAAAGTTAAGTGAAATGATACAGAAACGAGTGCGCGTCGTACAGTTTCATACCCTCTGAGTCAAAGCCATTATCAACAGCCATATCGACTTAACGAGTATCACAGAATGCATAACACATGTATGCACATGTTTGGTATCGCATAGCTTTGTTGATTATTCAAACATCCCCCCTCTCTTGGTGAGAAACTACAATGCTTGTACCATTTGACAAAAAAAAAACTTGAGAAATATTTTCACGCGGGGATAGCAGCGCGAATCTTTCTAGAAGGGGGACTAAGACAGTAGGACATTACGCGACATCCAGAGCCGGCACGTCCGTCCCAGTTCATCGCTATTCCATGTTGTCGTTTTCCGAGTGGGTTAGAAAAACAGCACAGGTGGGTGAAGCGGTCAAGTCATTTACGAATGACTTTGCTGTTGGCGATTCGCACCGTCCCAAAGTTTTTTTTTCAAAAAAGGGGGAATGCTCCACTCTTTCACCTCGGAGTTGACAGGTGACCGACATGCCATCGACATCGTGTATCCAAAGCAGCGGCAGCCCGGCCCCAAATGGTTAAACTCCCTGCGCTGAGGTAACGCGCCCCGCATAGGCACATGGAAAATATCCTTACTGATGAGGTTTGAATCACCCGCAGCCCTAGTGCTCCCCGCCGACTACCAAAGAAACAACCAACCCTGTTTCCCCCTTCGATAAACAATGCAATGGGGCGACAAACCTTTATCTCACGGACTGCTGGCCGAAATCCCTGGTGAAACAGCATTTCCGGCTGGTCGTTAAGTGGAGTCAACACGGTACTCACAGCTTACACCGCGCCCGCGCCCACACCCTCGCCTCGGGGGTCCCTCCCTCCCCCAAGAAACGCCACAGCCGCCGCGGGACGACACCATTCGCTGGTCCCACCGCCCTAGGGAAAATGCGGATGTCAGAGGATTCTCACCGCGCCATGCTTGGATCCCTTTACCTTCCCTTTTGCCTTTGCCACCGTTGCTTTACACTAAAGTTGGCTCCCACATGCCCGCGGTCGCGTTCGGACCGTCGTGTTGGGAGCAAAATAATCGCCCTAGCAGTCGACCGGGTGTCTCCCTGTGTGCGCGGGGGCTGTCACCGCTTCGCTGGCAAACCGTTCCACGTCGGCTTCCCCAGCAAAAAGTTTGCCACACAACTCGGTGCCGCCCACAGCCACTCCCTGTTCCACGTAGTGAAAATGCACGTGGGACAGAAGGATTAATAATGCACAGCCGAAACACCGGGTATGGCGCCAACGCCTTGTTTGAAAGAAACTGTCCAGGTTGGCCATCAACACAGGAAGACACACAAGTAAACACGAGAATGCACCAGTTCCATGAGTGAACATGGATTCGAAGGCAAAAAGGGATAAAGGACGAAACAATAATGAAAGCTGTGTCCCCCCCCCCCCGCCTTACCTCACCAATTGTGGTTAAGAGGCGAACCTGTTGGTTTGGAGGACTTTGGGGCGCACCCGGGTGGAGATGTTTCAGATGCGGAAGGGTTGGAAGAGTTGGAAGGGAGATGCGAATCCACCATCTTACGCGAAGTGGGAGGCACGAAAAGGAAGCACGGCAACTGTAGCAAAAGCAACGTGAATGCCAGCGGTGTGTTTGCGCTGTTTTCGCGGCGCTGGAAAGTGTGCAAAGACCGGAAAAATAGAGTTGTGGTTCATGTAAAACCGCATGCGTGCAATGCCCGGTGGTGAAGCAGGATTTAAGAAAAAAAAAAGATAAATACGCGGGGGGGAAGCTTACGAGTTCAACATGTGAAAGGTGTTTCGTAGCAGGGGCTTCGATAATGCACATCAACCTCGTGAGTATGCACGGCCCCGTGGCACCGCTAAAGGGACTACGAGCAGTGGAGGGAAAGTGGGGTTAGCCGTAGCCGCGCCGGTGTTGAAACCAAAATAAAAAAAGGGATGACGTGGAGGTAACAGTTAAAGAAGGAGAGGATAGAGAGAACAGGGTGGGGTTGGAATAAAATGTTCCTAGTAAACTTTTGATGTTCACGGGGCACGTGGGACTCCAAAGAATAAGGAGAGGTGCGCACTTAAGGCACACACAAGAAAAATGCATACTGAATCCGATTGCGCGCTCCGAGGGGTTTCCTGACGCTTTTATAAGGAAGTGGAAGGTGTAAAGTGAAACCCACCAGTGCCCCATACTGCGGCTAAACGTAAGCGAGGCGAGTTGGTCTAAAAGGTTTAGTAGGAAGGATACACGGCGATGGAAAGAAGGACGTTTACAACAAATTGAAGTTGGGTATCCAAGGATTGCTGAGCCACTTGCCCGAATGCACTGCCGTGGAGAAGCTGAAGATGAAACATGAACTAATAGGCTTGATGGGGAAAGCGCCTCGCGGGGAGGCAAAAATTGGCGGGGTTCCTTTCCGTTTGACTCCGAAGGGGAGGCCCAAAAAGAGTACATACCAAAACAGAGGGTAATTCTAAGAGGCAGGACTTGTTTAGTCCCACCAAAATCTGTGGTGAATCATCTTCCAGTTCCTGCGGCAGCTACGGTAAGGTTAACGGCGTTGAGCGTAGCAGTGTCACCCCGTCAAAAGCATTAAAAAACGGAATATATGGGACAGTGGTGACATAATTGCAACAGCAAGACATCCCCTTCATTTACGGTAACGGCATGCGCACAGTTGCTCAAATGACGCTCAACCAGCCGATTAAACTTTCCGTGGGATGCAGCTACGACAGTAACCCTGCGCATACCCTTCCTAACAAGCACCTGCTGGCGTAGAAAATATGAAAAATCATAAGAGACAGCCCGTTACGAGATGTGACCGCAGTGATCCAGCAAGCACATGGCTCTATGGTGGAGGTTTTGAATTCCGCAACAACAACAGCTAAAATCATTAAATGATAGAGGGCGCTACACCGTATAGAGCGGTGGGAAGCATGCTCAAAACCAAACCCGAAAGAAAGAAAATGTGAACAAGGTTGTCGCGGTTCGTCATCAACTTCGGGAACGGGAGCGATTGAGGTTACAATGAGCCGAGCTTTTTTTAAAAAAAAAATCGCCCCTTACCCTTCCCGATTCCTCCACCCCCCCCCCTCCCTACACAAAGGAAAAGAAAAGAAAAAAAGTTACATCAAAACTGCTTCCCTCTATTCATCTTTATCTGCATCCGCCTGATGCTGTGGAAGAAGAGGGAATCAATAAGGCCAGTTACCGTGTAAACACCGCCGCCTACGGCGCACAGTTGCAACACCAGATGCACAATGGATGGATATGGGTGTGTACGCTTGACTGAGACGCGAATGGGAGAGAGATCGTATGATATGAACACTCCTGGTACCACAGATGGATCATGTTTGGCATTGTTGTTCTCTCCTCCCTTTGGAGTCTCCCAACTTGGGGTGAAGTGATGCGTCACAGAGTATTGGTTAGATTCTACCACGCGGCCGCCTCCAACTAATGACTCAATACGGTAAACTGTGGGCACCACCTTCACGAAATACGAGAACCGGCCAATTAGAGGCTCGGATGGATCCGTAGCGCCACGCACATTTGCCATCCCGTCCATAGGATTACTTTGTCCTGGAAACCGCTCACCAAACTCCAGGGAATGCACGATATGACTAAGATTCAACTTCTGTATAGTCTCCCCTTTAAAACTATGCAGGTGTTGACCAAAGAAATTAAACATACGACCCGGTATGAAATGAATGTTTCCCGTCACTCGCGGAACACTAAAGGAGGCGTGCAAGTTACACCCCTCTGTGGACGCACTTGCCGCCGCCATCTTAAGCCGCTCATGCACGCACTGCACAATACTGGCATCGTCTTCGTGGAACTCCCACTGGCGCTCCGCAAATGCGCGCCGCACATCATCACAAGTGTGACAACAGTCCCCTGGATTACTCTCGGCACCGTAGCAACTCGGGCACTTTCCATGCTCAGCTCCGTTCCCATCAGCTGGTTGCTTCTTCATATCCATGAGTGGTCGTGCCTCACCGAGTGGAACCAATGTATCGGGATTCACACGAACCCTGGCAGTGTCTGTCAGAACATTTTCAACGTGCTCACCAAAGGCGTCAATGGCGTCCGCCGTCATGAGATCACATGGCACCCGTGGGAACGTAATGTTTACTTTCATGTGCATGATACCGCCGATATGCGGATCAACGTACATCTCATGTTGTTCCACGGAGGAAAAGAAGTAACGCACCTCACCCACGACGAGAAAAGTGATTATGAGAATGGACGCCATGGAGAGAACACCACCAAGCGCCGTACGCTGCCGGGCATCCCGCTCGAAACGCTCGTCAAACTTCGGGAAGACATCAAGGCGGCTGAGGCCTTTCATGGCACCCCACGACTAAAACAAACGGGCGTTACACCCAGCAAATTATATCGATTTCACTACAACAGAAAAAGAAAGTGGGGTGAAAATGCTAAAGGGTGCCCGCAGGAGGTGTGAGTGTAGTGGTATTAGTGCTGGTGGAAAAATGCAATATGCAGAGTTAGACAAGTTTTGTGCGAGACTCGGTGCTTATCGATACAAGTCATAAAGTACGTGAAACGGGTTAAAGCATACCTGTGGAAGGTTACTTAGCCAAAAAAAAAAAATGGAAAAAAGTGCTTGCCCTACGCGCATTCATATACACTATTTTTTCCCTTTCTATTGCTCCCATTTTCTCTTGTCTAAGTGTTTACGCAGTTGATTACCACATCAACGTTCATATATTTCTTTTGCGTCTTCTTTAATATATACGTGTGTGGTCTCGCGTTCAGGAAGACAGGGAAGCTGAGAGCACAAGCCCGCAATTACATAAAATGTCTACACAATGAACCACAGAAGTTTGTTCCTTCTGTGCGTGAGGAATAGTGAAAGGGGAGCTCACAGAATATCCCTACACACACATACATATGTATGTGCATATATTTCAAGGCGGCCTTTCCAGAAAAAAATATATATATCTAGTCTACGGTAACTCTAGTCACACGGCAGGCACCACTAGTTGCACACGCTTGGTGTCGTTTAAAGAATACCTCACGCTTTGCCCAGAAATCCCACATATGTCGTCGCGATCGCAATCCTGCTCACTTTCCTCGTCCTCAGCGCCTGCCGAGTTCCACGACCCTCGCTGTGTTAACCCTGATACCGTGTCACCAGTATGTCGGGTACTGCGGGCATAATCGTCATCGTCTCCATCGGAACCGGTGTCAAGAACAATACTCTTCTGCGCGAAGCTAACTCCACGAGACATGGAGCGCGAGGACCGCCGTGACCGTTTTATCCCCAAAAGCGGCTCGTTGTTTCGCATTTCCATTAATTGATTTTCCGTTTCCTCCGCTTGACTCGCAGCCTCCTCCCCGCGCCGTGACTCCACATCAAAAAGCGCTTCCGACTGAAGCATGCACAACCTTCGACGATTCTCCAAAGTGGTGAACCTCTCCCGCACGGCACATATCTCCTTTTTCAGTCTCTCTTTTTCCTCCATAACTGCGTCGTAGCTTTGGTGCTGTCGCTGCAACTCCTCGAGGGAATGTTTAGCCTCTTCCACACGGCTGGCGAGATGAACGCACTGCACCTCCGCATTCTTAATCTGTGCCGTGTAGTCCACAATGGGTTCCACGTAATATTGTTGTTCTAGTACCACCATTTGCATAAGCTCCACAGCGACCTTTTGTGTTTGTTCTTCCAGTTGCTCTCTCATTCTCTCGAGCTCGATAATTTGGGGGCGAAGCTCCTCCTCCTCCCTCTTCAGCGACTTTTCTTCCTCTTCAAGTGCAGCTAGTTCGGTCATTGGGGGAGGTAACGTGTTTCTCATCAAGTTTGCGGCATACCGAAAGTAATCACTTGCCGAGGTTTCCGTTCCGGTCCCAGAGGTACGTGGGGAAGCGCTCACGTACCCATGCAGGTTTGGTGCCTGCGCTGCGGGGAATTGAGTAATGAAAGGTGCGGGATTCGTTGCGCGGGTGCTCGTTTCTAGAGAGCCAAGTCGAGGAGCAGTTGCAGCCATAACAAACTCTCCTTGTGCCGCAGCTGTTGGGGGCATTGCGTGGCTGGTTGCACTCAAGTGCTGAGGGATGCGTAATGTCGGCACATCGGGCATTGCAAGCGGCAGACCCGTGTGATACGAAGGAGCCAAACCCTCAGGCTGCCTCTGGTACAGCGGTGGTGTTGATGCGCGCATCAAACGAGTTGCAGCACGGGGGAGCGAGAAAAAAAATCCGCGGAGGAAATACGGGAACAGTCCGTTAGGTGTATTAGGAATGAAACTGCTCTATTACTGTCCGTGTAAAGGCCTATCGCCCAACTCTAAATGTTTAGGGAGGAAGAAAGTGAAAAGGTAGAATAGTCGAGGTGCAAGAAAAAAAAATAGAACGAAGAAATGTCGCTTTCGTGTGACAACAATGGCAGACGACTTTACCACTACTGCGACGCGACTAGGCTACAAACAAACGGTGCTGCAGCTCTTACGGGATTACCAAGCGGAAAATAGAAGCACGTACAAAAAATAAAGAATGGAGGCGCGTACCAATACGGGGTTTACTCTATGAAATATGGTAGTCTATGGGTAAAATTTATGGATGTAAGTGTATGATGCGTCGGCAACAACAACGGTAGTGCTCCACCCCAAGGACAAGCAAAAACAAGATACGAACGAAAGTCACCAAGAAAAGCGCACGCGTGCGGCAAAAAACAAAACGCGGCACTCGTTGCTTCGGAGCACAACCTGTGATTTCTTAACCACACAAGTACTAACTTGGTTCACAGTTATTTAATTCAAAAAATGTAGCGATAACGAAAGAAAAGATCTGAAGAAGATCAAACAAAAGAAATCCCGTCAACAATGACCGCCTCGATGAGGGGCCTCAAGAGGAGCAGAGGGTAGAACAGGAGAGTTCGCAAACAAGTGCCGAGATAATGTAAAGGTGATAAAGTTGGGGCGTCCACGCAGTCCCTCAGTACACTGTCATTTCCGGAACACGAACGTCGCCAGGAGACTTTTCTTGAGAACTTCCATTACCTCGCGAATGTTGTTGGCTTTTGTGCCGTTAACTTCCTCGAGGAACCACACGGGCTTTGACTGATACGTACGCATGAAGGGGTGCAAACGGCGTGGGTCTGAGAGCCTGTACATCGGTAAGGAACCGATGGCCAGCGTTTTAACTGTCCAGTCGAACCGCAGGCCAATATCCCACGGAACATCCAAGCTTTGCCGTCGCACTACCAGTCGGTTCTCGTCAAACTTTTCGATCGCAACACTGCCGTTTGGAAAGATGAGAGCATTGGCAACCAAAGTTGCCTCCGACGGAGAGGAAACGGGTGTGACCGTGGGCAAACCGCTAACTCTACTCGTGGAAATGAGCGGCACGTCACCAACAGCTTGCGTGACAGCAGCTGCAGTTACATCACCTACCTTACAGACTGGTCTCTGGTTGCGGGCCATCACCTGCTTTCTATATCTTTCTAACTTTTTCCTTGCTCTTTCATGTCGCTGCTGTTCAGATAAAGTGCATTCCCGGTTAGACGCAATCCGCGGAGGCCCGTCACTGGCACGATTTCCTCCCAACCCCTCCTCTTCCACAACACATCCTTCTTCTTCGGAATTCTTGCGCCCAGCCCCACCCTCAGCCTTCATGCGCTCAGCCTCTTCTTCAGCATTCATGCGCTCAGCCTCTTCTTCAGCCTTCATGCGCTCAGCCTCTTCTTCAGCCTTCATGCGCTCAGCCTCTTCTTCAGCCTTCATGCGCTCAGCCTCTTCTTCAGCCTTCATGCGCTCAGCCTCTTCTTCAGCCTTCATGCGCTCAGCCTCTTCTTCAGCATTCATGCGCTCAGCCTCTTCTTCAGCCTTCATGCGCTCAGCCTCTTCTTCAGCCTTCATGCGCTCAGCCTCTTCTTCAGCCTTCATGCGCTCAGCCTCTTCTTCAGCCTTCATGCGCTCAGCCTCTTCTTCAGCCTTCATGCGCTCAGCCTCTTCTTCAGCCTTCATGCGCTCAGCCTCTTCTTCAGCCTTCATGCGCTCAGCCTCTTCTTCAGCCTTCATGCGCTCAGCCTCTTCTTCAGCCTTCATGCGCTCAGCCTCTTCTTCAGCCTTCATGCCATCAGCATCTTCTTCAGCCTTCATGCGCTCAGCCTCTTCTTCAGCCTTCATGCGCTCAGCCTCTTCTTCAGCCTTCATGCGCTCAGCCTCTTCTTCAGCCTTCATGCGCTCAGCCTCTTCTTCAGCCTTCATGCCATCAGCATCTTCTTCAGCCTTCATGCGCTCAGCCTCTTCTTCAGCCTTCATGCGCTCAGCCTCTTCTTCAGCCTTCATGCGCTCAGCCTCTTCTTCAGCCTTCATGCCATCAGCATCTTCTTCAGCCTTCATGCGCTCAGCCTCTTCTTCAGCCTTCATGCGCTCAGCCTCTTCTTCAGCCTTCATGCGCTCAGCCTCTTCTTCAGCCTTCATGCGCTCAGCCTCTTCTTCAGCCTTCATGCGCTCAGCCTCTTCTTCAGCCTTCATGCGCTCAGCCTCTTCTTCAGCCTTCATGCGCTCAGCCTCTTCTTCAGCCTTCATGCGCTCAGCCTCTTCTTCAGCATTCATGCGCTCAGCCTCTTCTTCAGCCTTCATGCGCTCAGCCTCTTCTTCAGCCTTCATGCGCTCAGCCTCTTCTTCAGCCTTCATGCGCTCAGCCTCTTCTTCAGCCTTCATGCGCTCAGCCTCTTCTTCAGCCTTCATGCCATCAGCATCTTCTTCAGCCTTCATGCGCTCAGCCTCTTCTTCAGCCTTCATGCGCTCAGCCTCTTCTTCAGCCTTCATGCGCTCAGCCTCTTCCTTCTTTGTCCAAGCATCACTCTGAAGCTGGTTACGGGAAACCTTTTCTGCCTTTCTGCGTGCACCTTTATTCGCTCGCTTCCGCAGAGTTTTTCGCGCTTCAGCAAATTTTCGGGCTCTCTCAGCCTTCTTCCTGGCAGCTTCCTCCTCTGCTCTCTTTCTGGCTGCTTCCTCCTCAGCTTTCTTCCTGGCTGCTTCCTCCTCAGCTTTCTCCCTGGCTGCTTCCTCCTCAGCTTTCTTCCTGGCTGCTTCCTCCTCAGCTTTCCTCCTGGCAGCTTCCTCCTCTGCTCTCTTCCTGGCTGCTTCCTCCTCAGCCTTCTTCCTGGCTGCTTCCTCCTCAGCTCTCTTCCTGGCTGCTTCCTCCTCTGCTCTCTTCCTGGCTGCTTCCTCCTCAGCTCTCTTCCTGGCTGCTTCCTCCTCAGCTCTCTTCCTGGCTGCTCCTTCGGCCTTCATGCGTGCCTTTCGCGCTTGAGCGCGTTTTCGCATCTTTTCAGCCTTCTTCCTGGCTGCTTCCTCCTCAGCCTTCTTCCTGGCTGCTTCCTCCTCAGCTTTCTTCCTGGCAGCTTCTTCCTCAGCCTTCTTCCTGGCAGCTTCTTCCTCTGCTTTCTTCCTGGCTGCTTCCTCCTCAGCTTTCTTCCTGGCAGCTTCCTCCTCAGCCTTCTTCCTGGCTGCTTCCTCCTCAGCTTTCTTCCTGGCAGCTTCCTCCTCTGCTTTCTTCCTGGCTGCTTCCTCTTCAGCTCTCTTCCTGGCAGCTTCCTCCTCAGCTCTCTTCCTGGCTGCTTCTTCCTCAGCTTTCTTCCTGGCAGCTTCTTCCTCAGCCTTCTTCCTGGCTGCTTCCTCCTCAGCTCTCTTCCTGGCTGCTTCCTCCTCAGCTCTCTTCCTGGCTGCTTCCTCCTCAGCTCTCTTCCTGGCAGCTTCCTCCTCAGCCTTCTTCCTGGCTGCTTCCTCCTCAGCTCTCTTCCTGGCTGCTTCCTCTTCAGCTCTCTTCCTGGCAGCTTCCTCCTCAGCCTTCTTCCTGGCAGCTTCCTCCTCAGCTCTCTTCCTGGCTGCTTCTTCGGCCTTCATGCGTGCCTTTCGCGCTTGAGCGCGCTTTCGCATCTTTTCAGCCTTCTTTCTGGCAGCTTCCTCCTCAGCTTTCTTCCTGGCTGCTTCCTCCTCAGCTTTCTTCCTGGCAGCTTCCTCTTCAGCTCTCTTCCTGGCAGCTTCCTCCTCTGCTTTCTTCCTGGCTGCTTCCTCCTCTGCTTTCTTCCTGGCTGCTTCCTCTTCAGCTCTCTTCGTGGAAGCTTCCTCCTCAGCTCTCTTCCTGGCTGCTTCCTCCTCAGCTTTCTTCCTAGCTGCTTCTTCTGCTTTCTTCGCCGTGGTATCTTTCTCTCTCATTCGACTTCTCGCAGATAACTTCTTAGCGCGTTTCCTTTCTCCTTCTGTTTTCGAGCGCTTTTGCCGAGTTTCCAACCTTTCCATCGAAGCCTTCTTCGTTGCTGTGTTAAACGCAGTTTCGTCTGTCACTATGTTCATGTTGTTTTTCTGAAATGTTTTTACATCGACAAATGCGGAGAGAATGGGTCTGCTCACGGAGCTGTTGACGCGCTTCTGTTTTAGCGGATCACCGTTGTTCCGAGCTCTTTCAACTTCACCGGGGGTTTGACACACAAAATCCTTGCTATATACGGGCCCATCCCCATAATTTAATCCCTGTGAATGCATTTCGGGGACGTTTCGGGGAAGCACGCTGGAGATGGCGAGATGCGCGGGGGTCGTCACGCTTTGTTCGGTGTGATTGATGCCGTTTTTCGTGGAAGTCAACTCCACCACTGACGGAGGGAAAGTTGTGTCGCCTTTGGGTTGCCTGGATTCAAATCCTCGTGGGGCGGCATGCGCTTGATGCCTTGACCCGTTCAAATCGTAGTGGGTCTCAACCTGTGTTCCCTTCGGCCCTTCGACACAATGAGTTGCGCCGATATTTCCCGTAGCCATTGAGAGCGCTGTACCACCCCTCCAAAGCCGCTGCCGCTCCTCCAGCGCGCTTACAGTCATCTGGACCGCAGTGGTTTGTACGGGAGCAGCCGTCATAGTGGCTGTTTCTGAAATTCTGGTGTCCACATCAGGTTTTGGAGGTTGGCACTGCGTCCCCTGGTGTTGTTTCATGCTCTTGAATGCCCCCACATCTCCCCGCGTAGGGACGGAGGCTCCCTGCGCGGTCGGCTCCGTTTTTTTCTTTGCTTCTGCAACCAACTTGCTGGCATCATCAGAAACCTCTGTTGTGGGCTTACAGTGCATCCCTAGTTGCTGATGTCCCGTTGTCTTGGTGCCAACTGTCCCCCTTTCCTTATCAGTTACAGACCGTGACTTGGGGTCAATGCCATCGCTAAACTTCGCCACTCCGGGGCGATGTGCCTCGTCAAGCGACTTCGGCGGCATCAATGCGGTTTCGAGTTTGAAAGCATTTGAATTAACAGTCGGAGCAACTCCCGTCGACTGCACTTCTGGTGTGGCAGCGGTTGGGGGGTTGACGCCGAAGGGCGTGTTCTGATGCTCATACGTGGCCTTACGCCCCTCATGTTGGTGCTGCGCTACTGTCGGTGATAGCGAAGACTTTGGAGTCACAAGTTTCTGTGCGTGAGCAGCCGTATGGTGGTGGTGACGGCGATGGCGGCGAGCAGCCATAAATTCTTGATTCAGTGATGGGATGAAAAGTGAATGGGAAAAGAGGGATTACAACTTCAGAAAGTGAGAAGACGCCAAGGAGAGAAGAGGCCTCAAACCAGAGAGGTTAACAAGCGTCTCTAGGCAATGCCCCAACACACAACCGCTGGACACCAGTGAATAAGGCGTTCAAAATAGACTTTAACAAACAGTTTAAACTGAAACTCATACATGCATACATTACATGCCAACTCTTGCAGCAACCGAACGAACGGAATGACCTCTTGTATTCGGGTGCAGGCGAGTAACGTAGCATTTGGTAAAAGTTCGCTACAACAAACAAATTCACTGTGTGACTGCCCCTTCTTGTTTCTTTTCAACGTTGCGCATCGGCCTTCTTGACAAGTACGTTGCTCACGGGCACACTCCTTCACATATAAGAGTTGAAGGAGAATATATGAAAGGGTACTGGACAGGAAATGGACACTAACAGGCATCACTTTTTGTGTAGTTTACCAGTGTAATGATTTCCATAGAGAAACCCACAACCCACGTTGCCCAAGTCTGTGCGGCGGGAAGAAATGCAGGGGGGAAGGAAGTAATAGCATACCTGCGTAAGCTATGCGTCAACGGTGCTTACTGACGTCGATCCCTTTGGCACGCGGCGGCGGCAGCTTCAACTTCAGATCCACAAAATATGTTTGACAAAGGACGGTTTGAGTCACTTCCCTGTTGGTATAACATGTCACAGTTCAATAACCAGCAAAAGATGTTGACTTTTTTTGTTGTCCCCAGTAGCCTTAGCCGATACTTTAACCTTCAAACCCGGCAGATTGGTTCACCCCGCACGCTTCAGCACCCTCGCTTATTTCATCCCCACACAGCACAACCGCCCGTTCCGCAGCTGAGCAGTGTGCCGAAACACAAAGAAAACAAAATGAAATGCACATTGTACTGTTTGGTCGACGAAACGCACCAAAAACAAAAAACGGATCGGCAGGAAGTAAATAACTCTTGGAAGCGCTGTTTTGAAAAAAAAATCAAAAACAATTGCATGTCGCTTTCTTCACCTTAGTTTCCTTCACAGGACGACAAATGCCCACTATCTTTGCCCTCAACTCCGCGGTCGAAACCTCGACAAACTCAATGTTGCTCTCGCGGAGAAAGTCGGCGACTGCCTTCTTCAACTTTGCACCCTCAGGTCCCGAGTGCCGACCGGCACCGGTAATAATTTGCATTTCAGCCACCTCACCCACGGAGGCCTCCCGCAGGCGTTCAACACGCGACTTCAACATATTAACTGCCTCTTCTACTCGCAGGCCATGCATGTCAAAGTAGTCCTTCCCTTTACCCTTGTTTTCGTTGTTGTGCCTCGCAATGGCATTGGCAGCCTCCTGGTTCTTCAAACGCATTTGCTCGCCCGCCTTCTTTGCCTCTTCCAGCGTTAAGCTGACCTCGTGCTTCTTTCCTTCACCGCGTAACCGAGTAACCTCATCAAGTAATTCTGCACGCTTGGTTGCCCACGCTGCTGCATCCTTACGCAGTCGACTCCCCTCAGGTCCCTCATAATCGGGGTTAATGGCTGCGTTTATGATGTCACGCACACGACTCGTAGCGTCACTCAACTTCTCCTTGTTGTCAGCGGTAATGCAAACCCTGCAGCCATCGCTTATGGTAATTGTTGCTCCCGTTTCACACTGCAGACACTTAATGGTGGACCCGCCCTCGCCAATGACGTGACCAATAAACTCCGGTGGCGCTTCTATCACCTCCTGCAGTGGATTCATTTCCCCATTTGCTCCTCCCTCGCCGCCTTCCCGGCACCCCGTGACATGCATAGTTGTAAAAAAACGGTTCCAATATGATTGTTTATCCCTTCACTAAACCTACGTTTAAGGGTAGATGCATTACACCGTGGCAGAAGGTGGCAAAGAACGGAAGGTCATTCACCAACAGGCCAAAACAACTTTCGACTCACCGCCGTTGGATACAACGAAATATGACACCCGTGCACACCCCCAATTATTTTTTCCAACGAGGAAAAGGTTCCGTGGTGAGGTGTCCCCTGTTCCCAAGTGGTTAACGATATCAGTATCGCCTCACCATTATTGCAACCAATTGGCAACGAGAAAGCTTCTTCCCGGCGCACTACACAGCAAAATTAAGCAGCCGCGCTTCCCCAATCGAATCCCAATAAACAAATATGTCACGTACTCATTCAGGCTGGTCTTTAGCCAGATGCCGGTGGATAACCAATGTTTCCACAACTTAGTGTGCTGTTTCTGTCGACGCAACATTCCATAATTATTTATATTTGAAAATTTAAAATGAAACAGCAGATTGCCTTACAGTCGCATCTGCAATCGATTGAAATTCAACTAAAAGATCACACCACAAGTTACCAACGACGTACAGTTGTGAAAGGGAGATGAGACAAAAAAAAAAAAAGGAGACATTCCATCGGCGAGGGGGAAGCGAGTTGCGGCATGCACGAAAAGCTCGAACCTTCGCCTTAGCCAAGAGGTTGTCAACATGATCATACGCACATACTCACGCACATGCACAATTCCATAACTTCGTATAAAATCTCAGTAAGCGAACGCAACCGTCAACGGTAATAGCTGCGGCTCCTATAGGCATGGAGGAAAAACAAGTGCTGCATGCCTTCCGAAGATGAAACCGACAGCCTTGCATTCAAGTGGTTACGAGCGACCCGCGTTCAAGTATGAAAAGATTCAGGGTAAAACAAAAGAAAGAAAAGGGAAAATCCAAAGAGTTGGCGAAGTAAAGCACACAGACCCAAGGCGATCTGCCACGGGTAAAATGATGGTGACTCATTTGAATGTGGAAATTGGTCAACTGTGCACACCCACAGGTATCAATAGCCCTCAAAGAACCCGTGCAGTAGCGTTGCACGGCAAAGTAGGAGGAGAAAAGCAAAATAAAAAAGGTGAAAGTACGTGTGAGAATAAAAACAGAACCCAAAGGAACGCTGACGGTGGAAGTACGGAAAGAAGAAACTGCGCACGCCGTCGTACAGTTATAGCACACAGGCGCGCACAGACAGAGGAGGGGGAAAAGAAAAAGTCGCTATCCAAACCATCCATCAAACCCTTCTTTCCGTTCTTGGTGACGAGTTTTCGCCGTTTTGCTATGGACCCAACCCGCATCTAGAGAGGAGATCGGAATTGGTACGTGAGCAGAAAAGATTTGGTGTTTCTTCATTTCGCTTAATAGAACAAATACAGTGCAAGCAACCAGACGCTTACGCACCTGCAATCCGCCCCACTATCAATCCCATATACACTCCCTTCCATTCGGCCCAAATGTACAGGTGCTTACGCACGGCAATAATAATGTACATTCTTTCCTACCAGCACGTGTTCATCATCCTCTGAAGCTCCATCAGGACTACTAAACCAGAGTCGTGAGTGGGTACTGTTGTCATCCGTTTCATAATACAAGCTATTCTCTACCATCGTGCCGTCATCACCACGATACAAATTTCCCTCAGCGAAGATAAGCAGCGACACAAGTAGACGCGCTCGTTTGTTGTAAAGGAAGTAATGCTGTGAGAAGAGCGCCCGTGACGCCATGGGATCACAACTGGGCGAGGCAAAGCGGAAGTACTCACATCCCTGACTTGCATCAGATGCGTGCTCCGTTACGCGGACCCAAAACTGTCCTACAGCCGGACTGCACGATGAGGGAAATGAGCGCAGTGTGTTGTTGACCTCCGCCCGCACATGGGCCTCATCACATGGCACAAAATCCTCCTCCGTCAGAACAGAGAAGTCATAACCGTCCTCACCATAAATGCTGTTTAGCGCGGCCACGAGAAATACCAACCGGTCGTCGATGTCACTTGGCTCGACGGGCTCCGTAGGCACTACATGCGCACTGTCATCTGATAAATTCAGCAGCGGCGGCACCGGGGCATTTGCACTGCACAATGGTCTAAGCGGTGGAGTTGTTTTGTTCGCGTATTCTGCGATACTGGCGGCGAGCAGCTTCTTCTTGCGGGTACAACGACATGTGAAAGCCTCCAGTCGCACCGTCATGAGACATCCTTGTGCCTCCACACCCTGAAGCAAAGAATTCAAAAACTCAAAACTCTCGAGGGGAACGAACTCCATCAGAACGTCCACGAAATGTAAACCAACTCGATAACGGTTTTCTGATTTTTTTTTTTAAAAAAACCATTGGATACGATTTGAAAAAAAAGAAAACGCACTAGCACGCGGAAACAACTTGCACTGATTTAAACAAGTGCACACAAGTGAATCGGAAACACAAACACCTGGACGTGCCGCCAAAGAGATGTGGCGCCCCGCCACTTGCTGATTTCCACAAGCAATCCTTTTGGATACAATATTAAAATACGCTCAAAAGCCAGCTTTTGGCCCTTTCTCGTGTTGGTGTCTCAGAGCTCTACCAAAATATGTGGGTATATATACTTAAAAGCAGTGTAAATGCTTCTATTCCTGTGTCACGGTGAGCACAGTTATTTGATCTTGTATGACTAAGCGGACGGGATGCCGTCTACGGGAAGGTTTCTACATATATACACGAGTCAGATGGAAGGGAAAGATGGAACGAAGAAGAAGAAGTGGAATTGCACACAACGAGTTGGAATAAATCACCTCTGTTCGCATAAATTAGGTTACCCGATGAGAAGAAAAATAGATGTATGGAAATATGACAAGAAGGTACGTGATGCATGTAACAGGTACGAATGCTTTTCCGCCCCCCGTCCATAAACGTGCGAAGCACGATGTCACGTGTTTGTTTCGTTTCGTCGGTTGTTGTCCCCCTTCTCTATCAGTATTCTATGAGTTGCATAACAGTACATTTATGTTACCCCTTTCGGAAGCAGCCGCCTCACTTCTTTTTTACTTTCTTTAGTTTCGCTGCTACAGGGCGTGGGGAGGTTTTTCCTTTCTTCGCTACAACCGGTGCCTTCCCCTTAGCGGTCTTTTTAATTTGTCCCTTTAGCGGCCGTTCACGCGCGGCGCGACCAGCGGCCCCTTTAGGCTCCTTCTTCGCAACCGGTTCAAATTTCAGGACCTCTACAATCTTATCCTCCTTCTTTGATGCTGCAGCTTTGGGCTCTGTTTTGTTTGCTCCTTGCCGTCTTGCCACCGGCTTCTTGGCTACCGAACTAGCCCTACTTTTACTGACTACAGGTGAACTACGCGTTTTAGCGGAAACCGCCTTTCGCATTTCGTCCCGCACCATCTCCGCTGTCCATTCTTTCGTCTGCTCGCATAACTTCTCAAAATAGCTACAGCCGTTACTCATCTTTTTCTTTAACTCTTTTCGTGTTTGCTCGTTACGCCGTGCCGCGATCTCGTAAGGCTTCCGCTGGAGGGTCGTCAGCACACGCCAGTTACGTTTGCAAGTTGACAAAAAGATAGCGTCCTCCTCCCAACCACTAGTACTGGTTCCATTCTGACGTGTGTAAAATTCTTTCGCAAACACATCGAGGGCCTTATTTGGTAGTTGTGGAGGTGGAATGGAAGCTAACAGAAGCCACGGCCGTTCAATACACTCGAAGAGGTCGCGAATACGACGGTTTTGACTACCTTCCGCGTTCTTACGCTGATCCAACACCGCCGGAACCCTTCGCTTTAACGCGGCGATCTTCGAGTCAATGTGACTCAAGAGAAATTTATAGTTGTCATCCGATGCGTCACCGCTCGCTTTGCCCTCCTCCCTCTCTGAAGGCGGTAAAGCGCTACGACGTGATGAAGTGGATGGTACACCAGAACCGTTAGGGGAACTGATTCTGTCTATGATGGAGCGGGGTTCACTCCCTATGAAGCCATTACGACGTGGCAGGACATCGCCTCTCATAACGCTAGTCGAGGCGCCGCCGCCTATGCTGCTAGTTGCGTTGCTGGTGCTTCCCGAACCTATGTGGGGCCGTGCTTTCGCCATCACAGCCCGCCGTATGCTCGTGGGCCCATCCTTCTCAAATAGAAACAACAACGTCTTCCGAAACATGGGGGATATGGCGACTCACACCCCCTCCGTTCCTGATCCTCTTAGGCCCTTTGAAGGGGAGGGGAATTCGTTCTCACGTTTGAACTTCTGATGCGATGATGGTGGCGCCGCGACCACCGGCAGTATTACCGATATTTATTCTTTTTTTTTTTTTTACGCACCGAGATATGACGACTCGACGCAAGTGCAGCAGGGAGCTGCAAAGTGAAGAACGCGCCCGTCGGCCTACCTGAGAATGAGCTTGACGGGCTGTTTGATTACCAGCCGTAGGGTGTGGAGAAAGACAATGGAAGAAAATAATAAGTGTGAAGAGAGTTACATCTAGGAAGGGTTAAAGAAAATGGACATCATACATTTGTTTTTATTACAAACAGTATTATACCCACTCCACTCCAGTCTTTGTTCTTTTCCTCACTTCACTGGACTCACAATCACAACTGTGAAACGACAGCGGCGTCATCAGGGAATGAGAAGGCCATGAAATGTAAGCTTAAAAAGACGCACAAAAACACAAACACGAGCAAACAATGCCCTCTTCACACCCAGAGTAAAGGGCTTTGCTTTTGTCGTGCGGTAGTCTGCGCCAAAGCCAAGTCTTTTTGTTGACTCTTGCCTTTCTTCTCCCCATCATTCTTCCATTGTCAGGCATATGAAGCATCACTCCCATGTTTGTCCTTATCCCCTCTCCAACCCTCAAAAAATCGGATGGCACACCAATTAAACAGTAGAGTTGTGGTAGGGAAGGGAAACCGTGCATACACTGTGCACGTGGGGGGATGATGTCGGAATGTTTTCGTGGCACACACACACACACACACACACATTCGCATTCATACTTCCGCATTCCTTGTTCCTTACCCGTAACTGTAAGCATGTTAGCAGCCAACCCTTGCTCCCGTTTCCTGTTTACTCTTGTACCGCTGGCGCTTCTTTTTCTCTTCCTTTCCCCGCTGCATGTCCGCAAGTCCTTTGATTTAGGCAAGTGCATCATACCCATGTCTGTCAGATGTGCCAAGTGCCCTGGCTGCTTCAGCAGTTCCCGGCGCAAACACACGATCAACATCAATTTCTCCACGAACCAACTGTGTTTCCAGTTGTAGCGCCTCTATGCGCTTTTCAATGCGCATCACACGGTGCGCTAAGTAAAACCCAACAGCAAGTAAACAAATGGTCACCACCCACGAACCAGCACCAAGAAACGCCGCAACAGCCGTCAGACACATGAAATCGAGACGAAACCACATGAGCTCCAGCCACTGCTTGCGACTGACTTCACTGTAGGAGGAGCAATGCCACACCCGCCCGGTGTATACGGAGACGGAGGCAACACCTGAGAAGGCTCCAATGTACTGTACGAAATAAGGGAAGTTGAACCGGCACCAACCAAATGCATTTGGAAAAAGCGCCTGGCAAACAGTAGCGAAAGGGCCAACCAAACCACATATGATCACCACAACGTGCACCACATTTTCTGAACGACGAGGTGAGGCCGCTATCGACAGGCAGCCGACGTCTACTGTAGTCGGCGGCGCAGGGTCGATTTCTGGAGTCACTGACAAACCTTTTCCTTCATCCATGCGAAAGCGCCGCCGTTGGTATTCTAACATTTCCACTGCTGTCTGTTGCAGTGAGCTCACAACGAGCACGGGATCCAAATCGGGTGACTCTTCTGGGGAGCACTCATCCAACTCGAGATGGTCTTGCTTGAGTACGTTGAGGAGCCGCGCAAAGAAAAAATCCACCGCATAGAACACTATGAGCACAACAGTTGACAGTAGAAAGGCGAACGAAAGTTCCATATGTCGTATCTTTTGTTATGCAGTCTGTGGCGAAAGCCCTCCGTCCGTTTATGTGTGTGCACAGGATTGCACTAACTGCCTCTCCACCTTTCGTGTGGTGTGACAGCTTTGTGCTTGTATCTGCGCACCCTACAGCCAAGACTGAGAGTACTGGTGCTGCTTTTCTTTTTATTTTTTTCTTTGAAAATCCTCAATTCGCTTTCCTGCACTTACACTTCGTAGCAACGTCCGACCGCCTAGTCTTCCGTTGTGACAACACAAACCCCCACCTACTACCAAGGGCAAAAGTAACAGGTTAGAAGGAAAGGGAAAACATTACCAAAAAGCGTACGAAAGGGGGGGGTTGCCTTAAACAATGGGCAGCCCCCCATCATAACTATAACCAGGTCATGCATGGTTGCACTCAAAGTCCGTTTCGTTACCGTCCTCCCGGCACTCAAAGCTTCATACGTTGCTCCCCCCTTTTTATTCACAACAGTTCAACTTCGGCACCGTGGCCTTCCAGCAACACCTTCAGTTTTTCGGCATCTCCCCGGGGTAAAGCCGTGGCTACCATCCCTGGACACCGCTCGACAGCCGCCTTTGCCTCCTGTAAAGCCAAACCTGTTACCGCCCGCAGCTCCTTAATAAGTTTTACCTTGCTTCCTGCGGGGTATCCCTTTAGGCTAACATCCACAGTGGCTTTCTCTACGACTTTCTTTACAACCGTGGCATCGGCAGTGGAACCATTATCGGCAGAACCATCAGCAGCGTCAGGAACTGCTGGAGTAGCCCCAACGACTCGTCCGCCCCCGCACGTGCCGGGTGCCAATCCCTGAAGCATCATTTCTTCACACGACACGGGAGCGGTGCCGGGTGGCCACGGCATGCTGTTGGATACTAGGTCATGAAATTTGCGCATTGTTTGCAAGTCCATGTTGACGTAAGCATCAGCTATAGCTTCAACAGTTTCAGCACTCTCCCGAAGCGGCATCAACGCCATACCCCGAGGGGTAACACCACTGGGAACACCAATGCTAAATGAGCGACACACGCACGGGATTCCGTTGGTGACACGCAAATTACCCGAAACTCCCCTCATTGGAAACAAGATGGAGTGAAATCGCCGCATCCGACAGTCAGCTAAGCCTTCATACAGTGGTGCAGGTCACATGAGTGGGAGTAGAATTTGAAAACGACACAGCATCCCTTCCAGAAAAGGTAGGACACAAAAAATACTTGGAGGAAGTGAAATAACATAAAATATTTTTTTAAATTCTACGCATCAGCGAACTTTACACCCCCACGTGCGTACTGAACTTGTGGACAGTGAAAATGGAGGGTAGCAAACGGCTAAGCACCAATAGCCGTGAGCATACCACTAGCCACTCAAAAACAAACAATGTGTAAGGACAACGCCCCTTCAAAGTACCCCAAAGATGTGCAGTTGCCAAGGTGAAGGCCGGAAATGCATGGCACGCAAGGAGAACGAAGCGCTCGTCCTGTTAATCACTATATATTTTCTAACCTTCCCATCCGGATGCTGTTAGAACGTTTACCTTCGTTTTTGGTTCTTCCTCACCCACCACTGTTGGCCTCTCCGACTCGTCCTTTGCCGTTTCTCGCGGGTGAAATTCACGTGATGCCCACGCCGCTCAGGGGAGATTGCTCAACTTCTCCTCAACGGAACTTGTCAGTGGCATCCCGTGGGCCATTACCGGTGCTGTCGCTGCAGAGTGCTGCGCTGCTGCGGGAAGCGCTCGATCTGCACGTGCTGACCGCCGCGTATTGCGCTGGAGGTACGGGTCCTGACTGAGTTGCATCACGTCGTAGCGGTCCGCAGGGTGGTATTCGAGGCACTTTTGTATTAAATCTTTTGCCTCCTGCGAGACACGCGGGGTGTCGGGAAACGTTAAGGTGTGTGCGGAGGAAACAATGAGTTTGTTTTGCCATATTTGTTGCTGTGACTCTCCTTCAGCGAATGGACGGCGACCAAATAGCATCTGATAGAATATAACACCACATGACCACACGTCAACTTTGTTACTGATCCGAGGAGTTGCTGTGGTGTCGAAACACTCAGGCGGAAGATACCAATATGTTCCCGCCCCCTGTGACGTCAGTTCTATGGTTGGATTGTCGTTTGTCCCGTCTCGCTTCGGGATGAGCTTACTGAGACCAAAGTCCGTTATTTTGATTAGCAAACTGCTTTGGTTACTAGAATGGAAAAGGATATTCGCTGGCTTAAGATCGTAGTGGATGACCGGCTGATCCTGTGCTGCGAAATAGCGCAACGCACTGACTACTTGCATAATGATTAACCGCGCCTCCACCTCACGGAGGGTGCCACAACGCTTCAGATGCGTGTCAAGATCGGTCCCCGCGCTAAATTCCATGACCGATACGAACGTTGCCGTGCCGTGGTCGAAGGCATCGAAGAGCCGTGTAAGGTGCGGGTGTTCCAGCATTCGCATAATTTTTAGCTCACGAACTGCACGGTCCCGGTAGTGTTGTCGCACCTGTTGTGACCATTCCCTCTGTACGCGATGGATTTTGCACGCAACGTACCGCGCCTCCTGCAAGTCAAAGGCTTTCCACACCTCAGAGAAGCCTCCTTTGCCGAGCAGATGCATCATTACATATCGACCATTGTGACCGAGAGCTGGCACAGCCACGAAGGCAGAGGCATCTTCGTCATTTACGCGACGGATCTCCTTAAGAAACACTTTTTTCTCGTGATTTAAGTCTTGTTGCTGCTGTTTTAGCGACTGGATGGCGCTACCCAAGGCTGCAAACTCTGCGGTGTACAGCAGAGCTGCCTCCTGCGCCTCCATCAGTGCCGCTTGAACTTCCGGTGCCATCGAGTCCTCGTCGTTGCTCCTCAGTATCTGCCGCGCCCGCTTTTCAGCCGTTTTTTTGAGCTCCTCCACTTCATCACGGCGTACACTAAGCTCCTCAAGCTGCATGGTGAGCTGCCTCATCTTGTTGCCCTCGACCCACACTTCGCGCCCGTTACTATGCCACACTGCTATCTGTCCAAGCTCAAAATGCTTCAAATGTAAGGCACGTCTGGCATCGCATCTCCCTTGACGGGCCGCTCGCAACATTTCCTGACGAAGAACAACCTGGTAGCGGTTATTACGGTCCATTACCTCCTGTAGTTGTGCCTGCGTGTTGATAAGAGTTGTCTCCCTTTCGGACATCCGCGTCTCCACGGCTGCCAGTTTCTCGCGAAGCTCATCGATCTGCGCGTCTCTATCAGCGAGCTCTTTGCGGAATACCGCAGTGTCGTTCACCAATCCATATGAAGGTAGCGTCGCCTGCTTTAATTTACGTTCAGACGGGTGAGTGCCTCCGGGACTGTTTCCGCTGTTGCCACCGCTGATGCTAACAGCAGTTGGACCACTCACATATTCGTACATGCACGCGCTGTCACCTGGGATCTCAGGAGATAACCTCGATGCTGAGTTGGATCTCGCACCTTTCGACTCCCAGTACGACTCACTCAGTCGCTGCTCTTCGACTGACTCCGCGGCTTCGGCACCCGGAGGCGCCTCGCGTGACCGCTTGCGTTGGGGGTTAACCTCAATGTTTTTCATGTTTGTTGATCGGTCGTCACACACCTGTGTGTTATGACGTAAAGGAAAAGCTACGAAGAATCAGAAGAGTAGTGCAGAACCACGAATACAGCACAAAAATAAATGCAGATGGGGTTGTAACGGAGGTGAAGCAGTTTACCCTGGTTACATCAGCTACAGATTTAGTTGTCGATGATATATGTATTTTTGCACAAGTGTAAACTATGGGAAAAGGTATGTTCGGTGGAAAAAAAAAATAAGTCGTATTATAGTAAAACGATAAAAAACCTTCTGTGCAATTGACTAACAGACCTATATACTCCGTCAGAGCGTTTGCCTATCCTGTGGATAGAAAGGTCCTTCTCCTATCTGGAGACGGGGGATAAGGGAAATCATAAATCATGTCTTGGTCGTTTAATTACTTTAGCACACGCTCCACCACCCAGCTCCCCTCATCGTAAAATAATACAAGGATGAACGGGTCCACCAGTGGTAAAACGTTACTCTGCACACACACCATACAGTTCTGCAGAACCAACAGTTTCTCTACCGGGGAATAAAAGGAGTAATTCCCCTTGCAGGAACACAATACCCAGTCTGTCATCTCCCGCACTGCTATCTCTTCCATACATGGGATAGGTTCCGTGAACTCTAGAGTAACCTTGAAGACACATTCATTGTTGAAGTTCACCCGATCCATCGTCCGGCCCCGCACCAATTGAGGGTCGTCGATAAACGCTAAAGAGTCAACTGGAACAAGACGCCGTTCCCCATCTTTGGTATGGATAAGCATGTTTAGGTGCCCGCGCTTTATGAAGGCAAGATCCGGTGAAGTCTCCACTCCGCGTCCGCTATGTCTTTTTGTCATAGCTCGTTGCTTATTATATATTTTGCCTCTACCTTTCTTTCTTATGCGTATCTGATGCGCCACCCAACAGCTGCTGACTTCCTCCTCCGGTGCTAAGAGAAAATAAAATTTGTCTGAAGCAAAAGATATACTTTCTCTCTCCGGGACACCTCCCCCAGACTCAGCAGGAAAAAAAAGTGACCCGGTACAAGTAGCAAATAAACTTAACAAAGTGTCGAGGCCCGAAATCAAGTGAAAAACGAAGTATCAGGGAACGGAAGCCATGCATGAACAATCATATTAGCAACAGTGAAAGTACCACCTGGATAGCACACGGATAGCAAGCAATGAGGTTCAGTTCCAACTGATGTTGTCATACTTGAAGGGCAGCATGATATTCATCTTTGGCAGACCCATGCATATGCTCTTGCCTCCATTGACCCGGGCACGTTCGCGAAAGACAAATTTTTATACCGGATAAGGGCAAGAGGTTTGGCCCTTTCCCCAGCAGAAGGAACGCAAACCCAAATATCCGCTGGTGTTGCACTTCCTACAACCCAGCATCAATGGACACAGAAACGGCCCTGATGTTTGTTGTTGGAGCGCACCGCTCTACATTCCGTTGTCCAATGGACGTAAAAGGGGCTATGACTCTGAAACCGAAAATTACACGTAGAGGAACTCGTTCTTGTGAAGGTGCATCCTCTGAACTAAACATCTGGTGATCACTACAAAGTGGTGACAATAACCGCACACACGCACACCACAATTGCCTCAAGGAAATCTACACGCGTTCCCTTCGTCTTCGCTATTAGTAGTAATTAATACACCCCGAAGTTGCAGGAGTTTCATGTAGAGTGTGATAATTGCTTTTGACGAACTCCCACGGTACGCGTTCACTGTTGCTTCTACAGCCAACGCTTCGCACGAGACCTCATGGCGTTCCTGATCAAAACCGAACATTTATGGTGACAGCAGCACACCGCCTCCACGTTGCAGAAGGAAGTCACCAGAAACTGTGCATCCAAGAACTTGAAGTTTCACAAGGTGGGAGGCATATCTGTGTTTAGTTCTTCAAAAAATACGTAAGAGAAAGGGACAAACAAGAAGAGCCAATTGTGGGAAATAGTGCTACAACAGTTTAGACCATTTGGAAACTGAGGCACCAACAGAACCACCCTAGAACAGATGAGAAGGGGGCAATATGGATATTAATGCGCACCACCACACACAAAAAAGGGGAGGATGCCTTCACACGCAGGCCACCGTATTCGCCTTCTCTATCACCACCTCTCAGGAGGAAGCGACGCGTTGGTAGATGGCCCGCATATCTGCTGCATCACGTTCCAACAATTCGCTTAGACCCTCCACACACTGTTGTATGCGCTCTGCAAATCGCGCCCAGTCCCTCAACAGGGCCTGATCTACACGGTTATTCCGCAGGGCACCAACACCTTCTGAAGGTGTGCAAATGGCGCCCTCTGATCCACCCACCGAATTCCTGCGAAGGAAAGATGTGATAGTTGAAGACTCCGCGTCCAGGAACGGCTGCAATTCTGTCAACGCCGTCTTGTACATACCTGGTGCCGAGAGTTGGGCACTAAGGGTACTAGCTATGCCGCCCATGCGACTTTCTTCTGCAAGTGGCAGACCCAACTGTCGCAGAGTCTCTACCTTCATTAACAACGAGTACCAACGGCGCTGAAGCATTGCTTGCTCCTGCTGCAGTTCACGATACTGCGCTGCATTAGCTTCATCAAGTTCACGGAAGTGCTCAGCTTTCGTTGCAAGCGAATCCACATGCCTTGACATCGCTTCCAGTATCTCTTTCTGCTTCTCTACGCGGTTCTTCAGCTCCTGCATGAAGTGCACTCTCGTTGGGTACAAGTGGACGGGATCGGGGTTACGCTGTTGAGCCCGTAGGAGGTCCTCTTCCTTACATTCGCCACCAGCCGCCGCATAAATAAGCCGTTCCCGCTCAACCGCCATGATGGATTGCCCAGGTGCACAGACATTGTAAAGAAAGGACCGAAAGCGGCAATTAGGATGCATGGCATTGTAAGCATGATCAATTTCCAACAGGTAGCGACCCACGGCACTTTGGCAATTGATAACCTGTTGTTGAGAGGCGCCTACCGCATTGGGGCGGGAATCAGCACCAGCCGCTGTTGAACCAAAAAATGAAACACTTGCGGTTCCAAACCCACCTGCAGTGTTCGGACCAGCTCCGAACCCCCCAGATCCCAAACCACCGGCGGTGTTGAACCCACTACCAAATCCTCCGGTTGTGGCGGTGTTGGCTCCTGCACCAAATCCTCCAGTTGTGGCGGTGTTGGCTCCTGCACCAAATCCTCCAGTTGTGGCGGTATTGGCTCCTGCACCAAATCCTCCAGTTGTGGCGGTATTGGCTCCTGCACCAAATCCTCCAGTTGTGGCGGTGTTGGCTCCTGCACCAAATCCTCCAGTTGTGGCGGTGTTGGCTCCTGCACCAAATCCTCCAGTTGTGGCGGTATTGGCTCCTGCACCAAATCCTCCAGTTGTGGCAGTGTTGGCTCCTGCACCAAATCCTCCAGTTGTGGCGGTGTTGGCTCCTGCACCAAATCCTCCAGTTGTGGCGGTGTTGGCTCCTGCACCAAATCCTCCAGTTGTGGCGGTGTTGGCTCCTGCACCAAATCCTCCAGTTGTGGCGGTATTGGCTCCTGCACCAAATCCTCCAGTTGTGGCGGTGTTGGCTCCTGCACCAAATCCTCCAGTTGTGGCGGTGTTGGCTCCTGCACCAAATCCTCCAGTTGTGGCGGTATTGGCTCCTGCACCAAATCCTCCAGTTGTGGCGGTATTGGCTCCTGCACCAAATCCTCCAGTTGTGGCGGTGTTGGCTCCTGCACCAAATCCTCCAGTTGTGGCGGTGTTGGCTCCTGCACCAAATCCTCCAGTTGTGGCGGTGTTGGCTCCTGCACCAAATCCTCCAGTTGTGGCGGTGTTGGCTCCTGCACCAAATCCTCCAGTTGTGGCGGTATTGGCTCCTGCACCAAATCCTCCAGTTGTGACAGTGTTGGCTCCTGCACCAAATCCTCCAGTTGTGGCGGTATTGGCTCCTGCACCAAATCCTCCAGTTGTGGCGGTGTTGGCTCCTGCACCAAATCCTCCAGTTGTGGCAGTGTTGGCTCCTGCACCAAATCCTCCAGTTGTGGCGGTGTTGGCTCCTGCACCAAATCCTCCAGTTGTGACAGTGTTGGCTCCTGCACCAAATCCTCCAGTTGTGGCGGTATTGGCTCCTGCACCAAATCCTCCAGTTGTGGCGGTATTGGCTCCTGCACCAAATCCTCCAGTTGTGACAGTGTTGGCTCCTGCACCAAATCCTCCAGTTGTGGCGGTGTTGAATCCACTACCGAACCCTCCTGCCGTTGAGCATGCCGGAGCGCCAAAACCACCAGGCGCACCACGACCAAAGCCTGATCCCAGCACACTCATAGACTTTCCTTTCCTTTTTTCCTTAACTTTAAGCCATACAAATAACAATAGAGAAAGAGTTCTTCACAGCGATAATAGCAATACCCATTTGATCCGTCGCATGATCTAGTATTGTAGGGAAAACACAACTTTCATGCCAACTGAGAACAGCAAAATTCACAAATTTCGAACATAGGTAACATCGCAGTCGTCGCTTTCCTCCCGCCGTCTTTTTATCAGCTCTTGTATCCAGGAGCCGGGCTGTCATACGACACTAAAGTGACCTTTCCTTGCTTCGCGCTCACTCTTCCTTTTTCAGAAGCTGCGCTCTACGCGCCGGTGGCTGGCGGTCAATGGCATATTCCTGTATGGCCGCGAGGGGATCCTCAGGCTTGTGAATGAGCAGGTGTTGCAGTATGTCGTGCAGGACCAATGTTATCTCGGGATGTCTAGAGATGTACTGCTTGTTGTTGGTGTTAAGTTGTTGTGCGTGCTTCTCAATCCGCACGCGGCTCTCGTAGTCGAAAAATTCCTTCTTGCGAACAGAGTCACTCATTTTCTCTCTATTTTGGTACCGAACACGAAGTGGGTATACGAGCACCGCTAACAGCACACGGAAGAGTCCAGAAAAAGGAAGGACTCGGGTCTACTTTTTGGAGCCGCTTTGAAAAATTTCTTCCGCAAAGAAAGGATAAGGGTTGATTTGTCCGAAATATCAGTGGTTTAGAAACTGGGGGAGGGGTCGCTAAGGCAGGAGTGGGAGTGGGAGTGTGGAGGAGAGTAGGGAGTAAACGAATAGCACCAAGAGGCGCCCTCGCGCAGATGTGTTCTTCAACAAATATGCGATGAACACATACTTAAACACAATGCAGTGAACAATAATCTGAAGATTTCGAGGAAACTCTAAAATATTCTCCGCATCCCCTAAAAATTACCCACCGTGTGGTGACCAAATTATCTCATTTCTTCCGACATCAGTTTACACTCCGAAGCTAAGCACGCACGTGCGTCCCCCCCCTCGTATAGAAAAAAAACCTAAATATATATATATATATTTATATATATATATATGTCTGTTGGCCCCTCCCCGGTATATTCCCCAGCTTTACCACTTTTCAGAAATCTTCGCTTGTATTTCCTTCCCCTTATCAATGACAGTAAGAGACCGAAAGATCAGGGGTTCAGAAACCATTTGAGCGTCTCAAACGGCGGAAAGTTACCCTGTGTTGATCGCCGCGTCCCTCGCCAAGCCGCTACCTCCGACCTTGCTCTTCGTATCATCTGTAGGTTGATCCTTCACGCCCTCCCTCCATAGATTCATTATTTCCTGATGCGTCTGTTTTTCCAAGAAAACTTTCCAGGTGTCGAGCATGTCTTCATACGCGGATTTGTAAGACTGAAGGTTGCTCCACGACTGACTGGCAAGGTTGCTGCCACGCCACGGCAAGTACTTCTGGACGAAGTGTGGTATTGCGACCAATGCTGCTTTTAACAAGGGAGGTTTGTCGTTGAACTGCTTTAACACCGCATCCACAATGTACCAATAGTGCATTAGAAGCTGAGGCTGCTGGTTCTGCACGGATTCATTGAAGCACTGGTCCATCACTTCCATTACTTTCACAACGGCCACAGGATTCACACATAGCGTGTCGCATATAGTGGTGACCACAGTAATAGAGCGCTGCGTGCACCGTTCGCTGAACTCCAGGTCAATAATACGCCGTAGAAGCTTCTGCAGATCTTTGTACTTCTCCTTTTCACTAGTATCCACACCTTTGTCAATCTCGGCCCTAGACGTCACAGCTCCGGTACCCTCACTTTTTTCACTAATGGAACCGGCGCAGGCATTAGTATCAACACCGGTTTCAACCGTAGCCCGTGAGCTGCCATTCTGTTTAGCAGCGTTTCCATTTGTGTTAGTGATAACAGATTCGCAGTTGACGTCGTTTGGTGGTGCTGCAACGACAATGAAATTTTCATTGAGGCCATAGCTTCCCGTTACCGATGGCACATCCGTTGCCGTATATGGTGGTGGATCACGGTCGTAGGTACGGCGGGGGTGACGTGTATAAGATGTGTTCCAATTGCGTGTGTGTTTGTTCGCTCGTTGATACCCACCACTGTACCCTTCCCGTATGTGTGGAGGTCGTGCCACTGGGTAGTGTGCATTGGGAAACATAACACTCCGTCGTGTTTTCCTTTTCCCCTTACCCCCTTCCCCTTTTTCTTTTTTTTGTTTCCTGTGCCAAGACGGTTGCCCACTTACACCTCAGTGAGTCTCTGGGAACGGATGTCGATGCGTGAAGAGGGGCAGAAGACGAAAAAAGAGCAAAACCAAAGAAAAGTAACAGTAGTAAAAGTAATAATAATAATAGTAATTGAAAAACACCAATTCATATATTAAATAAATCAATTACACGTGACTGATGGTATGGGACACATCGATGTGACTCCAACACGAGTGCGTGCAATATATGGAGGAGAAAAGAAACGTAAACAAATATGTGCTTATATATATATCATAAACAGATGTTTTTTCCACTGCAAACTCTCGAACAAAAGGAAGAATGAATAACTAATAGGTGCACAGAGATGTGAGCACACCACATCTTATCACTACACGTCATCTTCCGAGAATATGGAATCAACATCTGATGGTGCTGCCACACGCACTTCCCCTAGCAACAGTAACTCATTTCTGTCCTCCGAATGGCGGCGTGGAGAACAGAGCCGTCGAACCGGTAACCCGCGGCCATAATTGTCAATGTCATCCCGTATGTTGCCTCGGTGGCCTCCACTGTTGTCATTCTCGCTACCTTCTGTATTGGCAGCATTACTTCTGTTGTTTGGTGAACCGTTTGAGCGCTTCCGCCTCAGGTTCAAACTGCGTGAGGCGCTGTTGAGAGCATCATGACGCTTCAGTGTATCATGTATGAACCAGAGGAGCTGCTTGACGTCCAATAATTGTGACGACTGCGTTACCCAGCGCATGGAGGAGGTAACTGACGGAACTTCAGAGGTGCTGAAGTCGCTAATGTTCGTGCGGTTACTGAAACCGCCACCTCCACCAACAAAGTCACGATTTCTACCACCGTCAACATTATTGTCTCTGTTGTTGGGACCAAAGAGGTTATATGAGGTGACTTCCTCACGTGCGGTAATAAGGGCATAGCGCTGAACCAACAAAAGTGCATCGCGATACCCAGCGTCATATGAATAAGTCGCATCACGGTACAACTCAGACACACTTTTTGCCGCTTCTGAAAAGCGTTGGCGCAAACCCTCCCGACCGTTATTCGGGGGTATCGGCATTCGTTGGTTCCTCTCGTCTACTCTTTCCTCTGCAAAGGTCCCCTTCCCACACTGTTGACAAGGTGCAGAGACGATAACTATCTTAACAGAGGGTTTCAAATATGTAATAGTTACGTTGAAAAAGCAAAAAAAAAACAATATCGATTTGAGTGAAATAAAATATTAAAAACAGATAAAAAAGGAGGCAGAGACTAATACTAAAAAGAAAAAATACGCAAGGAAGATTACGAATATATACACGCGTGACTTCAAGTTCATACCGCCGGCACGCCCCCTTTCACATTGAGTGTACGATGCTTGAATAAAAAATAATACGATTCAAGAAAAAACAAAAAAACTGTTGGCGGCAACCGTGCGGGCATCACATGGCGTCTCCACAACAGCGAGAAGAAACGCTTAGGGTTCACCTCATATATGCGAAGAACGTTTACTTGCCGCGTTGTTTCCTTCCTGTAAAGCACCTTGAGGTGTGGCAACATAAAGTAAATAAATAGAGAACAACGGTAATGGATACGTCGCTACATTTAAGCACACATTTTTTATTTGTGTGTGTGGGGGGGGCCGAGGTGGGTCGTTTGGTCCGTAATATACCAGAGGTGTATGCCTTAAGACACGTCTACAGAGTGATTAATTCCCTTTAAACTCCTACCGACTGTTTGCGTACTTTCACCAACGATCACACACATAAAATAATAATCAAAGGAATCCTTCACCGAAGAGAATTCACATTGCACTGCATGCGATGCCACGAGCCATCAAAAGGGTTGTATGAAGAAACTAACTCATCATTACTAAACCTCCTACCGGCACCAACTGTCATTGAAGTATATCTGTTGATTCAGCCACAAGATGTCAATCGTCTCTGACTTTTCCACACACGTGCGCACACATGCTTCAAACTAACGCAACCGGACATGCAGAAAAAGAAAGATCATGGAGACTATAGGTGTTTCACAGGTAGTTAATAACAAAGCAAACGCATTAGAAATGTATTAGCAATACACAACAGAGGGGAAATATATACATATATATTCTTTTTGCTTCTGGTTACTCATAAAGTTCCGCTCTCAAGTTTACATTACTCCGCACTCATCACATAAAACAATCACGTACGTTACCATCAAATATATATCAACACCATCTCGTGTAACCGAATGGCGCAGCCACAAATATTACCCACAAGTTCGGTAGACATCAACATCGGAAAGCATCATAAATCAGATGGTTTCTTCTACATCATACGGGCGCTCTTCCTCCAACGACAAAAACAAAATGAAAAGAACAAGGGAACAAAAAAGTATGGAGCCACTACAGATTGCAGCAGTGTAAATTTTAAAAAAAAAAGCAGCAAGGGATATCTAAGAGAAACACTTTCTGAATTAAGTCAAGTGTAGGAAACATAATTATACTACCGCTCCAGCACAAATGTGTGCAAAAAAAAAATAATAAATAAGTAATACAACCATCAAGAAAACTCGTATCCGCTCCGTGGCGCACCAAAACGTTAAAAAAATAAAGGAAGTGGCAAGACAACCGATCGTAAGTACACAGAAAAGCGTACAATTCACTAATGAACCCCCCCCCCCAATAAAACAAAAACAGCCCATTACATGGGTTAGTTAAAAAATAAAAACAAATGTAATCATCACAAATCAATGCTGAAAACAAGGTAGCGTGCCGCTACCGGGATACAACCATCGAACCGCCGACGGTTTATCTCCTCCTCCCACAACAGGAAAGATATTGAACAACTCATTGTAATGTTCCTCACTAACATGGTGTATCACAACAGATTTATTTGAAATGTATTTTCTAACGCTACCAGGACCCGCATTGTGAAACCGGCACGCTTTCGTATCCACACTTATTAGGTTTCTGTACACTACCTTTTCTCTCAGTATCGTTCCAACCATCACATCTTCATAGAACATGCCAAGATCAAGAAAGTCAAAATAGTCCCACATAGAAAAGGGCATGTTCACTAGACGCTCAAGAGGTTTATACGAAATGATGGCTTGTGCAGTGTCCCTGGAGAGAGTAATGCAATATCCGTTCACATATGTAAGTTGGTTACGCCGCCATATCCGGTTATAGTAGTTGTAACGACCCATATACAAACCATGACGAGGCATTACACGAAGGTCCGCAAGGTATTTTGGAACACGAATAAATATGTCATCATCACCCTTCACAATGTAACTTACGTTAGGAAACATGTGAAGAGCAAACCGAAGCCACAAATATGTTTTCCGGCTCATCGCAACCTCAGCCTCAATTCCCCAGTTTCCATTCTCACCAATCTTCTTCCGTGTGGATGGAGAGACATCATTTGTTGGTAGCGTAATAATGTCATGTGTACGTGCGGCCTCTTCCTTTAGAGAGTGTGAAATCAAATAACTGTTTGACTGATGTGGTGCGAGAAGATATAATGGCAGGAGGCTCCCACTAAAGTTGTTTGATCGTGTGGCCACGCCACTATACTTCCAGCATGTCTGTCGCTGCAAGTCACGCCGCCTGCTTCTCTCACTGTTGTCCACAGAAGGAATTCCAAGGACGGCTAGGAATCTTTGTGCCTTCCACACGGCAGCAACGTTAGACGGAACGAACATCAAATATTCATCTTCGTCTATCGGTTGTGAAACTCCAGCCTGATTTTCATCTAAAAAAGTAGATACCACATGAATTCTATGTAAGTTGCAGCAGATAATCAAGAGTGACATCACAAGTAGAAGTATCACTGCTATGTCTGCTGTACGTGGCCTCCTCCTCGCTTGTGTTGGTCGCATCTTCAGCGGTGACATGTCTACAAAGAAGTTATCGAGGGAAAAACAATTTAAATTGGCAAATGCGAGAATTCGCGCAGTTGTTAGCAACACAATTAGCTGACAAATTCATGTTCATCACAATTCAATGTAGACCGCTATGAAAGAACTCATAAAGGTCGTATGAGGCATGAGGATATACGTCCACGAGGGAGACATTTGAAATCATGAATATCTCAACAGTTATTAAACTTTACAACTTAAGTAGGACATCCACTCCCAAACTAGGCAATATTTTAAAAGTTACATTTGGGGGAAAGGGACCGTTAATCACGGTTTCGAACGATACCCAAAAACTGTTCATAACCAAACCTCCCAGTTTTGACCGAAACGAAACGGCGTAACTGTCATGTGATCAACAAACGAGTTCCAAGGAAAAATAATCAACGAACGGTATAGTATGCCGTCGGTTATTACACACAGACACAAACACAGAAAGTAACTAAAGTGTTTTAGGAATAGGAGTGACGCTAATACAATCCTAACAAACTATAGGGTGAGGGATCTCATAGTTCCCAAGCAACCTCAATAATTCAGGTCCTCTTACGCCAAAAGGGAAAAGAAGGTGGGATTTCTCTTTTCCGTCCAAGTCGGAATTCACACTGCATCGCCGCCCAATTGCTATTCAACCACATTAGCTTTGAGGGTGCCGGTGGTATTACACCTTCAGGAAAGTAGTCCATTAACATTTCGTAATCGGCTTCCTGTATGTGGTGTATCACAACAGACATGTTCCTAACGCTCTTCTTCACACCAAACTTGCCCGCATTGTGAAAGTGACAACGACCCATCTCCACACTTATTAGGTTTCTGTACACTACCTTTTCTCTCAGTATCATTCCAACCATCACATCTTCATAGAACATGCCAAGATCAAGAAAGTCAAAATAGTCCCACATAGAAAAGGGCATGTTCACTAGACGCTCAAGAGGTTTATACGAAATGATGGCTTGTGCAGTGTCCCTGGAGAGAGTAATGCAATATCCGTTCACATATGTAAGTTGGTTACGCCGCCATATCCGGTTATAGTAGTTGTAACGACCCATATACAAACCATGACGAGGCATTACACGAAGGTCCGCAAGGTATTTTGGAACACGAATAAATATGTCATCATCACCCTTCACAATGTAACTTACGTTAGGAAACATGTGAAGAGCAAACCGAAGCCACAAATATGTTTTCCGGCTCATCGCAACCTCAGCCTCAATTCCCCAGTTTCCATTCTCACCAATCTTCTTCCGTGTGGATGGAGAGACATCATTTGTTGGTAGCGTAATAATGTCATGTGTACGTGCGGCCTCTTCCTTTAGAGAGTGTGAAATCAAATAACTGTTTGACTGATGTGGTGCGAGAAGATATAATGGCAGGAGACTCCCACTAAAGTTGTTTGATCGTGTGGCCACGCCACTATACTTCCAGCATGTCTGTCGCTGCAAGTCACGCCGCCTGCTTCTCTCACTGTTGTCCACAGAAGGAATTCCAAGGACGGCTAGGAATCTTTGTGCCTTCCACACGGCAGCAACGTTAGACGGAACGAACATCAAATATTCATCCTTTTATTAAAAAATGTGTTTGTCCTTTGAGTTTCATGTAAAAAAAAAAAAAAAGAAAGACGATGACACCGTTTTTCGTAGTTGAGTGAAGTGCTCCGCCATTTTCAGCGGTCTTTATTTTTGCGAAAGGGCCTTGACGGTGTCGCCTTGTTACGTAATGCTTTTATAAAGTTCGATGTGTAAGTTTCGTTTGTGCCTACTGTTGTTTTTAGTTTAAAAAAAATAGTTATGAGAGTTGAGTGGTAACTGGTACGACCCGTTTATTATTAGCAGGTAAAGAAAAGGCATGTTTTTTTCTTCTATTTTTTTTTGTTAAACAAACCCGAACATGGTATTAATTATGACAAATTTTCACATATGCGGTGTGGTCGCACGATCGATCCCACAACTACCAGGCCGTGAAGGAGAAGGAGACGTTAACATCGTAAGAATATGTGTTGTTGCATTATTTATTTTTCAAAGAAATAATGGCGATTCCCCCCATAGTTACAGTTGGCCGTTGTGATTCGCCCCTCACATTCACTTTTATGTACCCGATGTGCCATGAAGGTGGGACGAATATTCATTAATTTGAAAAGTTTGTGCATGGCATATTCGATATCAAACCCTTCTTTAAAAAAAAAAAACAACATCTTCCGATATGTTAATGTTAATGCTAATTTTCATTTTCATATTTTATTTTTTAAGTTGAGATGCGTTCGATGTGAATTGTTCCTCCCTCCTGTGCTAATTTTGGAGAATGTTTTGAGTACTTTTTGAAGTGTTCAGCACTTCACTGACCTTCGCGGAGCATATATATATATATATATTTTTTTTTTTTAATAAGAAAAAAAAAGCGCCAACTGTGGACCCCGCACTGTTTTTGCACTTCGTTCATCGGCTTTTCCATTTAAAATTCACTAATTAGAAATTTCACATAAGTCACCGGCTCTCCTTCACACGATGTAAATTTCGGTATGGCGTGTCGTGTCGTGGCGTGCAGGCGTAATATTTTTTTTCCTCATTCAGTAATACATACATGAGTGCACACAAGCAAACGTATATTTTATTTTATTTTATTTTATATGCGAACTGTAACTCGAGACTATCTCAAGCACGAGAATATGAGGAACCTCGGTGCCTTCGCTTCTTTTTTTTTTTTTAATTCCCCAATAATTCTTTTGCTATATCATGTTGTGTCACTTCCTCCTTATCTTTTTACATATGGTCGGATGGTGACAAAAAGTTTTGTAGGGAACGAATTTTTTTTAAAAAAACAGAAGAAAAGAAAAGGAAAAAGAAAAAGAAAAGAATGGGAAGTGACACAAGCGTCAGTTTGTACATAAAAGTTCCACGGAGGTGCGGGGGCGATATGTTAACATCAGTTCATACATTTCATAAGTGTTTTTTTTTTTTTAGCATCGGTCCATTCATTCAATCCAGTATCAGAAAGCGAGGTAAAGATGAAGATGAAGATGAAGAAAGAAAAAAAAAAAGAAAAGAAAAAAAAGAAAAAAGAAAAAAGAATAGGGGAAGATGGGAAGAAAAGCGGCAGCAAACTGGCGAATGGCGCGTCACTTCATTCAAGCAGATAAAATTCTCTTTTCTTATTTTATTTTGTGTTTTTGTTTTTGTTTTTGTTTTTGTTTTTAAAACTGTTATTAATACTTTTTCTTTACTTTACTCTTCTTTTTTACTTTATTTTATTTTGGTTCTGCTCCCCACAATATTCACCACAGTGAAGAGAAGAACACACACACACAAACAAAAGAAAAAAAGAAAAGAAAAGGAGACAAGAGGAGGCATTTATTTTCCTCTTTCCCTTCAGTTACGTACCGGAGGTGCAAACAAGGCGAAAAAGAAATGAAAAAAGTATCACAATTGGCATGAAGGAACAACAACAAAAAAAAAATTTAAAAAAAGAAGAAAAAAAAGAAAAAAAAAGGAGGGGACAATCCACTGGGGAATAAACAACAAAACTTACGATAGGAGAGTAAAAATAAAAAAATGAAACAAAAGCAGAGGGTCGACATGGACAAGAGAGCGATGAATAAATTTTTAAAAAAAAAGAAACGTGTAGAGGCAATAATAATAACAATAACAATAATAGTGATTAATAACAGTATGGGGCGGGAAGAGAACCGACGGCCAAAAAAAACAAACAAACAAACAAAAAACAAAAACACATGGAAACAAAAAGAAAAAAAAAGGAAAAAAGAAAAGCGAACAATCGTTTGCATAAGTTGACGTTGCATTTCATTATGCGTTCACTACTGTTATCGTTTGCAACACTTACGCACGTCACTGTTTCTTTTAGTCTCTTTTTTTTTAAAAAAAAAAGAAGCGTTGATGAGAAATATTTAATTTACACTTCAGTAAGCAAGCGAACAAACAAAAGAAAAAAAATAACAGTAAAAGTACCATTAAATGATATCAATAATAATAATAATAACAATAACAATAACAATCTGATATGATATGATATGATAACATACCAATGATAATAGCAATGATAATAAATATAAACAAAAAAATTTAAAAAGAAATTCATTGTCACCCCACTTATTTTCTTTCTATATCGTTCAATTTCTTATCACTTTCTTTTTTTTTGTTTCGTTTCTGTTGCCGCTTTCTTTTTTTTTCTTTTTTTTGGGTTATTTCAGATCCCCCGACGCAACTGCCAGTCTCGCGCTACATTTTCTTCAATTCCTCATCCTTTTTTGGTGTCAGACCTCGCTACTTTTTAACTTCGCCTCGCAAACTCCCACTAGCTATTCATCTTTATTTATTTTTATTTTATTTCTTTTATTTTCTTTTCGCCTCAACCGTCTCTTCGGGTTTCCACTCCTTCCTCTTCTATAAATAAAAATAAAAATATAAATAAATATAAATATATAAATTCTCTTCAGTGGAATAACCAAGCAGCAGATATTGAAGTTAATACATACCCTGACGGCCCCCATATACCCGCACACATATAAATATAAATATAAATATAAATAAATAAATAATATAAATATAATGATGGAACAAGTGAAGTAAACAAACAAACAAACAAACAAGAAAAGAAACGACAGCTAAACGCACAATAAAAATCGCAACAAAAAAAAAAGAAAAGAGACGTCCATTTGCTTCACCACTTCGTTTCCCCTCCTTTCTTTTCTTTTTTCCTTTTCTTTTCCTCTTTTTTTTTTTTCGGTGTGGTGGGGGGTGGGGAGGTTTATTTGACTTGACGTAACGGAGGAAAAAAAAAAAAAAACAATGCGGGAACAACTTCACGTGTACTTTGTCAAAAATATTTGAGGGTACAACGACGACAAATAATAATAATAATAATAATAATTAAAAAAACAAAACGCAGCAGCTAAAGGAAGTATGAAACGAGCCGAAACAAACCAAACCGAACCGAAACAACAACAACAACAACACCATCAATAACTGTAACTATAACTATATAATAATAATAATAATAATATCAACAAAAATAATAAACAATAATAGTTGTAACAGAAACATTGATATTGAGGTCGTTTGGGATCAACCGAAACAAAACATAACAACAAAAAAAAAGACAGAAAAGTAGACATATATGAACGCACCTATCGCATGTGAGTTCAGTGCTTTGAGTATTTAATGACTTCAGTTTCTGCAATTTACTTTCCTCATTTTATTCATACAAAAAAAAAAAATGTCTTTCCATTCGATTTTTTTTTATTTTCTTCCTTTATGATTATTCCTACATTTACAATTTACCTTTAACTTTTTCTTTCTGTTGTTGTTTCTAAGCTTCAGTTGATTGACTTCTTCATCTCGATACACCGTTTCTTGTTGTTGTTGTTTTTTTTTTCCTCCCTCTTCCTCTCCTATTCCTTTTCCTTTCCCTTTCCCTTTTCCTCTTACTTTTACAATTATTATTATTAATATTATTATTCCTCATTTCCCTATATATATATATATATATTTTTTGTTCCTTCCTGCAGTATTAGCCACACGTTCGAATCACTTTCATCTCTAATTTCATTGGTTTTTCATTTCCCCCCCCCGCCCGCCCGCCTCTCGCCGTTTCTTTTTTTTTTCCCTTTTTTCTTTAAATTTCCTAACTTAAATTTTCGTTGTTTAACGGTGTTTATCTTTTTTTTTCTTTTCTTTTCTTTTCTTTTTCTTCTTAAAATTTATATTCACCTCCTTCTTTCGCTAAGTTGCTAAAAGTAAGTGAAGTGTCACAGACTCGACAGGCGGGTCTCTCCCTTTTTTTTCTTTTTTTTTTGTTTTTCCATTCGCTTCTTTCTGATAACAAAAAAAAACAAACAAACAAACACGCAAACACGCACAAACGCAAAAAAAAAAAAAACAGACAAATACAAAACCTGCCATGTATATTTTCTAATATCATCTTCACTTAATATAAACAAAATCAATTTTCCAAAGACGTTCTTTTCTTTATTTCGAATTCTTACTCTTTTTTTTTCTTTTTCTTCTTTTTCTTTTTTTATAAAAAAAAAAAATCGATCTGCTTTCGTTCTGTTCTGCATTACGGTTTGTTTGTTTGTTTGTTTTTTACGTGTCATGTACATTTTCTTTACTTCTGTAAAATTTCGCCACACCTCATGCTTTGACAAGCCAAGTTACCTCCCTTTCTTTCTTTCTTTCTCTCTCTCTCTCTCTCTTTCCCTCTCTTTCCCTTTCTTTCTGCTTCCATTCGAAACAGTTAAAAAAAAACAATTCCGCAAACTGCACTTCAACAAGTTCATGTTGCCTTCCAGTTCATCCTAACACTATAATCACCCATTCTTCTTTTTTACCGTTTCATTATCTCTTTTTTTCTTCTTCTTCTTTCTTTTGTTTGCTTTTTTGTGTGTTTGTGCAGAGAAGAAGAAGAAAAAACAAACAAAAGAGATCGGTTCTACAGTGGTTTGTTACCCCCACTTCACTTCAACCGTACACCACCCAATTCAATCATTACACAAAACATCAACACTAAGGAAAAGCAAAAACAAAAACAAAAACAAACAAAAAGAAAAAAAGGAAAAGGAAAAGGAAAAAAAAAAGAAGTTTGTCAACGAGGCACGGCATTCTGAAGGACAGAAATCCAACGCTCGTAAGATTCTTCTGAGCGGTCCTTAAACCAATACGCCTTTCCCGTTTGGTTCTTAAGGGCAAAGACGTATTTTTCATGAGCCATTGCAGCGTCTATTGGACAAACAGATGTAAGGGCTTCAAGATCCACCCTCTCAACATCACCAGTTTCTACATTTCGCATTAAGACCCCGTTATGGTCTAGTGAAAGTTCACAGTCCTTCCAACCACGATCCGCAGTGTGACGTTGCAACATCCCACGGTGAGCTGTCACACGACTTCCCTCATATTCGGGGAGTTCGGAACTCAACACCTCATCAATGTTTTGTGCAATCTCATTGAAAACCTGCTGTGGAATCTTTTTGTGGATCTCCACACTCCGTCGGAGCGTTTCTAAGCCACGGCGAATGAAAGGTAGTTGAAAAAGCTGCCGCAATGACGGCCGTTTAGCCGGATCGAGAGAAAGTAACTGATCACACACCCGGCGAAGATCATCCGAGTACATATTTGGAAGCGGGGCGCGGCGGGCATGGACGATATTATCAATGAGCTCATCCATATTACGCCCACCAAAAGGACGCTTGAGTACCATAACTTCATACAACACCACACCAAGAGCCCACATTTCACTCTTTTTGCTGTACGGCGCCCGGCGCCAGAGTTCGGGGCTCAAATAATATGGCGTCCCACAGAAAGTAGTGCCAACAGGATTTGACAGCGAGTCCTCGTATTGACGACTGAAGCCAAAGTCACCCAACTTCACAAGGCCCGTCGTCGTGAGCAGCACGTTGGCAGTTTTAAGGTCGCGGTGCATCATGTTATTGCCATGAATGTGATCCAGCGCAAGACATAGTTGCAAAAATATGTATAACACTTCATGTTCCTTGAAGTGCCGTACCGCGTGCTGGCGTGCTTTGATCTGTCTGTAGAGATCACCACCATCAGCATACTCCATGATGATGAGCAGCATCCCACCGCGGTCGTATGAGGCTCGGTGGCGTATAATATTTGCATTGTTGCAGCGTGAAAGGCATTTAACCTCATTTGTCACGAAACCGCGATCCTTCGCGCTCATATTGTTTGTATCCATCACCTTTGCTGCAAAAATTAGCCCCGTTGCCGTTTCTTCCACCCGCCATGCGCTACCAAAACTCCCCTGACCCAAAAGTTTCTTCTTAACATATTTGCATTCGGCACGTGAGCCGAGAATTCCTTCAAGAGGATCTTTTTTTTCCGTGCCTTCCTCCGCGGGTGGTACCGGAAGGGCGCTGTTACCGTTCGCGGGACGCTTATGTTCCGTCATGCGTTATTGTTTCACGACAGTATGTCCGAGTAGTACTCCACTGTTAGTAATAACACAACGATTTACACACACTGCGTTGCTTGGTGTCCACTGTAAAGCAAAGTATACGTATATATTTCCTTTTGTTTCCCTTCACTGTATCAACACACACACACACAAAAAAAAAAAAAAATCTCCCCGTTTCCGGTTTTATATGCACAGTTGTTGCCAATTATTTACTGGTTGGGCGCCAGCCTCAGTGCAGGAATGTGTGGCGTGAGCAGAACTTTGTGTTTTGTCCCACTCGTTGCTTGTTGCCTGCACAGTGAACTTTCGTTCCCTAACCCTTCTCCTTTATTTACTCACCTTTCGGCTTCTTTTCGACTGATTTGTCCAGTTTTCTCCACGATACCTCAACGGCAGCAAACCCAAGGAGAAAACAAGGCTGTTGGACACTTTATGGGGTATCGTGCTTCCTAAACCAAGTGTACGTGTACGTGTACGTACGGGTGTAATGAAATGGAAAGAGGAAAGTCAGCAACAGCAAGGAGGAAATGGTGGAGACTAAGCAAAAGGCATAAAAAAAAAAAGGATAAGCAAGCCAAAGTTTCGACACTAACTGTGAAGAACAATGCCAGTTGAAGGACCATTGACGCTCTTCGCAGGGAGGAAGAAAAATTTGTAACTGATGCTTAATGGTCAAATAGTTAAAGGACCTCAAACTGAAAAGCTTCGGGTCGTGCGAGCAAGGCATCCTTCTCTTCCCGACTTACCAACCCACCAACCGTCCAAAGGTTCACTCAACAGCAGTTGCGGATGACGATTCAGAGCGAGACCGTTTTGCTGGTGGTTCACTCGATGAGTTCTCCTCGCCTTCATTTTCTTCACTATCACAGTTGCAACTATCGTCGTTGGACGCAAAATCACTGTTGTCTGGGGCCTGCTGGGCAGATGTTGTGTAATGGCTCTCAAGCGGGTCGTCGTAACCAACCACTCCGGAGCCCATCACCTGCAACTTATTGTTGGCCGGTTGCGCATCGACGCCAAGCTCTGCCAACAATAATTCAAAATCTGAATCTCTCCCATTCCACCCATTACGCTCCACTGTGCTCGCTACACTTGACGTCTCTGCACCAGCAGAAGCGGCTTCCTCAGGTGTCTCTAGCAGCGAGTGCTCCAAGCGAGTGGCGAGAGCTGGGCAGTGCTGTCGCATGCGCTCTCCGTAAGCTTGCCACAGTCGATTGCCAACATTATGGCACATATTTCTGTTGCACTCATCCACATCTACGTCCGCGCCGTCGCCGTTCGCGGATGAGATAACAGTGCTTTCATCTTCGGACGCAAACAGCGACGGCGCAAAGGGATTATTGGCTGAGCCGCAGAACGATGTTTGCCGCAGCGCACTCCCCTTTTCCATGCGGATTGCTCTGCACAGGGAATCAATCAGATGGGCAAGAGAGGAGTGGAACAAACTGTTGCTGTTGGGGCTACAGACTAAATAACGGCGCACGGCTGTATCGAGAAGCTCTCCACCTGCATACAGCAGCGGCAATGCCACAAGCTGTCGCTTGTTGCAATTTAATAGGGAAGCAATAAAAGACGCAACGGACGATTGCACGTTCGCGACAGATCGTGCACGAGACTGCAGTACGTTGTCCAAACATTGCACCAGGCAAGACTGTTGTAGAAGGTTAGCAAGCGGCCTACTAAGCGGTTCATCTACCGCGTCAACAAGCACTGTAAAGACTCTTAGTATGTGAATCACACGTGTCTCGCCGTGGAATCCTCGCATCACACTCTCTAACGAACCCAAGACATTCACCAGCCCCTCTGTAAGCGATAGTAGTGGAGGCCGTCGTTTCCCATCATCTCCATTCAACCAAAATTGTATAATGTCGCGCCTCTCAGCCGCACAGATAGCCACGCCAGCCGGTGACTGAAGCAGCGCGCACGTTACGCAAGACACTACGGCATCCACTGCCGCCTGCAGTTCAGCGCCACAGTGAGTTACCACAACGCATTGCAGCAGTAACTCGAGTAAGCAACCATCCGGCTTAGAATGGCCCTCCTCCGTAAGCAAACACCGTCCCTGAGGGTAAAATGTGAGGCAATTACTGATGATATCACATGCCATCAGTAGCGCCATCCCTGGTGAAATGTTAGGTGATATTAAGCACTGTTGGTCCGGTTGCCAGCGAGGCGCTGCTTCGTAAAGGGCCAGAGCCCTAGAAAGAACGAACCGAATAAAGGGTATCAGCGACGTTCTGATCATGGCCCCAAATATGGACGACTTATACTCAATGGACATCGCAGCGCTGCGCACCGTCCTGCACATATCGTGTAGGAATGCGGTGACTTCAAAGGCAAGTTTAACGTCGTCGTAAGCCCGAGTAAAGGCTTCGGGTAAAATATGACGCGACTTGCATATGTCATCCACCAGTTGGCTTTTATTAGTCATTATGTAATTGCTGAGAAGCGAAGAAGGGTTGGCATCTGCTTCATCAAGGGAGACCGGAAGCATATCTTTCAAGCAACTACACGCATGCAGTTCATGAATCTTCAACACAGTGCTCTCCGGAAGCATAAGCGGATTACGAAATGTTGCACGCCGTTGGGCAATGTCAACGAAACCCGATTGACTATCACACCTTCCAATAGCAAACTGCACGACCTGGAGAACCCTGTCAATAACTTCCCTGTCTATAAATTGGGAGATAATTTTCCCGTCTGTACAGAACGGTTGATGTAAGAGTGTAGTTGTGATTGTCCCTATGAGGTTCATGCCCCGCTGGTCGTTGTCTCCTTTGCAATATTCAAATAGGTCTACCAACTCCTTAATGTACGTCTCATGACTCCGAACGAACAGTCCGAAGCGCTGTGGGTTTGTCTGCATCACAGAAATAATAGTTGGAAGATTTTCACGGCATACCAACCAGTTTCTGCAGAGTGCCAGAGGTCCTCCACACCCATCAATGTAGCCCTCAGCCTCACTCCCAGTGACTACAAGACCTCCTCCGTCGTCACCACCATTGTTCATCCCCCCGACTTCGGTAGGAGGCCGACGTGAGCGCTGGTAATCTAATATTTCTGAATAGATCTTATCGCATCCCTCTTTTGTGTTGAAGCTACATGAGAGAAGGCGACCAAGCGCCACATCTGACCACAAGAGAATGGTTTCCTGCTGGACAACGTAGATATCCTCGAGGCTGATGGGCGTACTGATTAACAGCTCTTGTGGGTTGTCAATATCAACCATTTCCAGACACCCAACTGTTTGCTCCAACCTGCCGCAGTCGCCACTTCGCCCTTCGCCTTTGCCTTCACCAAACCCCTCCTCTCCTTCATTAGCTACGGAGCGCATCACAATAAATACAACACCAACACCCATTTCTGTCCATGACTCCTGGTCGGACAGGGCCGTGTACAACTTCGCCTTCGTGAAGAGATGAGGGCCATTATCCATCTCTCCGCAGTTCCAACTGTTGCGGGCAGGTAATTCAGATATGAAACGAAAAGATCCTTTACTGTATATACTTCGGACAGATAAAAGTACGTGCAACACTTCAGCAGATCGAAACGAAACTATAACTAACTTATTTGACCGTTCACTCTATGACGCAGGCCCTCCACTTTGTACTAGGCAACTGGTGTGTTGCCCGGGTGTGTCACAATCCTCACTGTGCAATCGCAGTTCTATTTTTGTGTTGCCCCACCCTGTACTTGTCAGCGGAAGGTCCCACAAATAGAAACGAGTAAATGCGTTAAAAACGAAAAATTCAAAAAAAAAAAAAGTAAAAGCAAAACGGGCGATAGAATGCTGAAAAGGCTCTTTCCAGGCGCACACATAACTGAACTGGAAGACTTACAGAGTGGTGGAAGTTGGTGGTGTTCAGGAATGCAGATGTACTCCAAGACTGGACAATATATACGCAAATGCATATGAAATAAGAAAAAAATACGAGGAAGTGTACCGCAAAAAAAAAAAAAGCGCACAAACCCCTACAATATGGTGGCAGAAATACACGTACTCCATGTGAATGTTACAGTTTTATCAGAACCATATTCATCTCAGCGTATTCGAAAGCTGAAGGCTCTCCATAAACGGTAGCAGAAAGAACAACCTCAACTGTGTTGCCTCTGCTTCGTAAAAATGCAACACAATGGAGGTGACGCGACTTGATACACACACAGAAACACAGAAACACAGAGACACACACACACAGAGAGAGAGAGAGAGACACAGGAACGGTAAAACAAAAAGTCACTTGCGGCATACGAGACGACTTTTGTTCCCCCAACAACAACAACAACACACCTGAAGGTTACCGTTAGGGTGGAAGAGAAAAAAGAAATCGTATCATGTAACCTTTTTGGCCTGATCCACAAGTTTGGTGGGATGTCCAAACTGAATGGGCTTTTCATTGAATTGCTGCTGCAACATATTTGGAGTAACGGGAAACAAATTGAAATTACATCCATTTCACGCCTTTGATGCTGCGGTAGTGAGTCACAGAGATGGCAACAACAACAAAAAAAAAAACACGGCTCAGGCGATGTGCCTTTAACTAACTTGACCAATGAAAAACGCAGCGGACACTTTGCAGGTCCCTCACGTTCTTCTTTCATTGCTTGGCCTTGACCTTCTGCCATTATCACCATCAAATCATCCGCTACAAGAAATTCATCTGCTTTTCGCTATCAAGACTTTCCTCTTAGTATTGGGTATTGCTCCGACCGAGAGCCGTGAGCGGTAACTCCATACAAATACGAGTAGTTTTGTAAGTAACAAAAAAAAAAGAGCAGTCAATGTACGAACCTATAGTTTTATACTGTGCTCCTGTGCTCAGTTAGAAATTATCATTTGAGGAGAAAAAAGGAGTCGCAAAGTAGCAAGTAGAATAAAAGCAACAGTACGAACCGGAGAAATCAGCTCCAAAGTCCCCGCAAGGTGGATATACATATATATATTTATTTTTAAAAAATAAGTTGAAAGACCGTAGAAAAAATGAAAAGGTTGTGTCTCTAGAGCATCTATCGAAAGCAATTCCGTTTTTTTTTTCTCAACAGGCGGAACCGCCCTTTACTTAACACGCGCAAGCAATTTGTAAACCCTCATACTACGTAGCGTTTCACGAACAGCTACTGCGGTGTGATCGGGTCGAAGAAATAAGCGAAATTCATGGTGAAAAGCCGAAAATGCGGCACATGTGTTTACTACTCTATTATTAGTACTGTGAAAACGCAAAGCTTCCTAGCATTAATGACCAATATATACGTGTATATATATATATATATATATACTACGGGTTTATTGTTAGGTTGCATGATATTTTATGTTCGCGTATCACATCATCGATACCAGAGCACGCACGCTGTCGGAGGGACATGAGAAACTTGTTTCCGCAGAGCATAAACTCCGGTGGTGGCTTCCCGGCGATCCGTTTCCATCTCGGTCGAGCGGCCCCATTCTTCGGTGGGATCGTGTATTTTCGAGCGGTTTACTGTAGCGGAAATCGTTCGATTTTTCTGCTGCTTGAAGGCTATTTCTTGCGTGCAGCCTGAGACGATCCACTGTTAGACCATTTGCTTTAAATGTGGCATTTTGCACAGCGCCTAACTGCTGTTTTTTACAACAAGTAGCGGCTGCCATCATTCTGTTGGTGCAGCGATTATTTAACGGTTTACACGCGATGGGGCTGTTGGCCGCATTCACATACCTGATAGAAGGCGCAATTTGTGTCGTGTGTCGCTTCACAAACTCCTTCCATGTGCGGAAGTACCGACGCAAAAACTCCAAATGAACTCTGTTGAGGAGTGCAGCAAAAGCTGTCGGAGTGGGGTGGCCACCACCAGTACCCAATCTCTCCTCGTCACACCTCACAGAACGCTTTAGCGGTATTGAAACATTTTTTCCCCAACGCTGTGCTGTCGAGGAAGGCCAAACCTGAGGCGAGTGAAGTGGCTCTAGAAAAATATCATCATTCTTCTCGACCAGTTGAGATCCGCGTTCGGAGGGTATTTTCTCATCAACGCTTGTTCCGCCTGAAGGTGTGCGCGGGGAATTTCGTGGGCCCATGGGTAACGTCTGAGTTCGCAGAAAAGGAGCCTGTGAGTCGTCCTCCTCCTGTTCCAAGCAGGTTTTAAAGCTGCGCGCTGTCAGCATCGAATCTCCGGTTACAGCATCAGATGGTACACTTCCTAACACATCACCAACAATGGTTTCGTGCAAGTTCTCCACAAAATGGCTCATGTTGGAAGCCAACTCGGCAGCCTTCACGAGAGGGTCCATTTCCACACCTTTGCCCGACATCGGCTTAAGGTAACTGGTGTCATTGTCACCCCCACAATTTGTTTTCTCCCTGTTAAGTATCGGTTGGGACAACAAAAATAGACCCTGGCACATCCTTCCTTCCGTGTTGTCAGTTTGTGTCGCTGAATCCAGCACTTTGCGGTGGTCATCATATCGCACATCACCACTTGCTGCAGGCCGCCTCTCACGAGGTGGTGACGGCAGCGGATTCTCACAGATTTCCATCATTTGCTTCTTGTCAATATTCGCTTGGTCTTCTCGTGTAACTTCCTCTGTTCCAATGATATCGGAAATTTCGACGACGTCAAATTGAGAGGAACCACTCTCCTCAACTGAGGCATGCCCAAAATACGTCTGACCCGCTCTGACTTGAGGTTGCGGTGCACTGCACCCCCGACTGGAGGCACCAAATATGTCGCACCCCGCATTCCATCGAAGCGTACATTTTTCATAGGCAAATTCTGGATCCTCAGGACACCAATCAAATATTTCTCGTCCAAATGGAACATTTGCTTTCTGTCTTCTTGAGGTCAACGGTGGCCCAGCGGCGGCGTGGTCCATGTTCTTTTTCATAACAAAGCTTTGCTCTGAACTCCTGTACCGGGAATTGCCACAGAAGCTGCCAAGTCGGTGGGGCTCAGTGGAAGGTAATTTACCACCAGCACACCAAGCGATGCCGTTGTCGCGCCTTCTTGCTGGGGACTTTACTCCGACCCAGGGTGATGCCGCCCTTGGGGAGCGCATTGCAGACAACGACACTTTCTTTTTGTCATCACATTCCCTGTTTCTTTCAATGGCAGAGCGTACGTTGGTCAGTAGTAGAGACCCTCTGCTAATAGAGCTCGTTGGCGCAAATGTCATCGACGCAGGGGATTGTCTCATCGGCTGAATTGGGGTTGGCACTGACTCTGGTCGGACCATTACCGCGCCTCGAGACTCTCTTTGGCATGTTTGAATGCTTTCGCTTTTAGTAATAACGTCGGCCTTAAGGTTGGTATCGATGGACGGGTGTTTGTTACTTTCCAGGAAGCGGTCCACCGGTTGCGCAAAGGCCTCTAATGCTCTATCTCGAGTTGTTTTCGCGGCATACTCCCGTCGAAGCAGCGCCGCTCGCGTCTGCCGAGGCGAACCCAAAATCAAGGCGTCACCAGTGAAGCGCGGTGTGATATGATTGTTGCCAGTTGCGGAAGAAACTGCAGCAACGGCGGCTGCAAGAAGGTTTGCATGGCCGGTTGCAGCGCTGCTTCCAACAAACTCCTGCCTCGGGCTTTGCTTTCCCATTGGTGTATTCAATAATTCCCGTGTGGTTCTTGGCGGAGAAGGTACGTCACGTTTATTCGCAACAAAAAACGCATGGCGGCGCGGCGTCATTGCTGCATGCACCTCTCCTTCATTGTCCGCTCGCCTTTCCCGCTTAGCTTTGCAATCACCTGCAAACCTGGAAAGGTGCGGTACCCTCCCGTCACCGAACTCCCGTGCAACCGTGTGATTAAATTTAGCACTTTTCTGTGGGGCGATTCTGATGGGTTTCGTATATCTCACTGCTTCATGAGCTCGTAATGGTGAGGGGATACTAAAGAAAACTGAATCCTGATTGTAATCCATATCCTCCTCGTCTTGCGATGGTGCTGACGACTCCTTCTCCTGAAGGATACGCAAAGCTGCTCTGGAAAGCGGGCCCTTCATTCTATCAGTGCAGTTTTGTGCAGATATAGGAGTCTACCTTGCCTACTGATTAAAGAGGTTACAACCGAGGTAAGAAACAGAGAAATGGACGGCACAGGACTATGACAGCGAGTCATTCCTATATACAACCTGCCAACGGGGGAGGGGCGAGTGGAAACAGCTTCGGAAAGAAGAACCAGCCGCAATGACAGTGCCATGCACATAAACATGTATACAATGTGTAACGGATATGCACCATTATCGCTAGGTGTAGATAAGGGAGAAGTTTTAATATCGGTAACTTCCTGAGGGGGGGAGATAACTCCCTTCGAAAAAAGAGCAACATTTAAATCAGATACACGTGTAATAGCAAGCAAGAGTAAACGACCCTGAACTGTGGCATCAAGCACAATTCCTTGCATTTGTTCGAGCTTACAGGTGTGACAAAGAGGTGAGGAGCCCCCCGCCTTTTGTTTTGTTTGTTACGACCCACAGGCCCTCAACATACTCCAACGTTACACTGACGTAATATTGTTTGCCTGGCTCACTAGATAACAACGTTCAGAAGGTGTGAGAGACTTGTGCGCACCCCTTACCGCTCCCATGGTCTGCTGATTCATCTAATGATTGAAACTGAATGCTTCTTTTTATGCAACACTTGCCGTTACGAGCCCTAATTGCAAGGCGACCATTCGGAAACCCTTACACGCGGCCGCTGCACAACTCTGTGGGTGCTAACCATGCCCTTTACTATCGTTGCTTACCCTTATCCGAATACAAGTTAAACGTCTGCAAGTAGTGAAAGGGTGAGAATCAAATTGCCTGAAGAAATGTCTGTCGACCCCTGCCAACGGGTAACTCCTCACCGATGAATTAAAGCATTTCCTCAAATTTCCATAGAAATATAAAGGTGATAAGTGATGGAAGTTAGCGAAGAAACGAACACACACATACACACAAAACAGCCGGCTCTCATTTGCTGGGCCAACATCACAAACAAGACAAACCATTTCCTCAGCTGAAATGCTCTACCACCGCACGCGCTTAACGATCTACGGGAGAGAGAAATGGATGGAGAAGCAAAGAATAACAACACATGCATATAAACAGGGGCATATAGACAAAAACAACTGGTAAGATACCCGCTCAACCTTTGGTCTAAAAAAATAGACCGCAGCACGTCACCTCGGGTGTGGGTGACTTTTCCTCAGACTTGTTTGGCCCCCTCGGACAGTTAGCCTCCGGGGGTGTATGAGCAGGTGGTACGTGGAAGACGTCGTTAAAACGTTCAGTCCACAACTTCGGGTCCGAGACAACTCTGCCCTCTGCAAACGAACTGTTTTTAGATAAAGGGGGGATGCTTGAGTTACTCGGCAGCTGCAAACTAGGGAGACTCGAGCGCCTTTGTATTATTCGCTCCCCTAACGTAGTTTTCTCCGTTGCAACCTGCATTTAATCTTACCTACGTCGGTATATGCGTTTTGCTGCTGCGACCGATATTTGTCGAAGCACACAAACACGTATGACAAGCAGTGGAGAAGTGACGGAAAAGGGGTCATGCATCTTGTCATCAAGGTTGATAAACATTTGACAGATTAGTGATGACAACAACAACCAACCTTACAGAAGAAAATAAAGATGTAAACACTCATGTCCTAACGCACGTCGATAAGAAAACATAATGCGCAACTTGGCGACTTGTATGACAAAAAATATACACGAACGGTAGCTGAAACCTTTCGTGGTGGGGCACCTCGACTCCGAAGAGGTATCTACTGATGGATTGGGAAGTTGTAAAAAAGTAAAAAAAAAATGTTACTGTCGTCTCCCTTTCGTCTGTCATTGGGAAGACGATAAACTTGTGATGACTCCTAAGGTTACGCTCTTGCGGAGTCGGGCGAAAACGAAGTCCGTATAACACTATTGGCAACATTTGTTGCTATTGACCTTGGTTGCAGGGGGACGCCTCAAGTTTTCATTCTCACGCCTGAGTTCGTTAATTTCCTTCTGAGCATTGGCATTGCGTTCCTCAGCTTCCCTCTCCAAATCAATATACCTTCGCCTCAACTCTTCAAGCTCCTTCTGGAGAGTTGCTATTTTCTCACGTAGCTCCTCATTTTCTGTATTGATAGCTGTGACAGTCAACCGCAACTCAGCATTTTCGTCACTGTGCTCCTGCTTCAAAGGGGTACATGCCTTTTGTTCCTCTCGCAGCGAGCTCACTTCGTGCTTTAAATTTTCTATTGTCTTGCGGCTGGCCGTAAGTTCCGCCAGAAGACTCTTCAATTCATTCTCAGTGGCTTGCTGTGACTCTTTCCACCGAGCTTCCGCTTCTCGCCGTTCTTTCACCGTCCTAGTAAGTGTATCAACTTGCCTCTGGAGTTCCTCCTCCTTCCTTTTGTCACGACTGTAAGGGTCGACTTTTTCCCTTTTTAGTGACTCAGCAAGGGAAATGGCGGCCTGCTCCTTCTTTGTGCTTTCGCTTAGACGCGAACGCAGTTGCAAAATCTCATCCTGAAGCCGACCGACCTCCGCGGCACATGCCGCCTTTGCTCCATCGACATCTTCAGCGGTGTCTGGGCTCTTCTTTTTTGTTTCACCCTTGGTTGCATCCACAGCCTTATTTTGCGACATATACTTCTTGATGTCATCCGTCTGCCGTTTGCACTTCACCTTCAGCCGTTCACACCATTCCTTCAGAGATGAAATTTCGTTTTCGGAAGACTCTTTTAGTGCCTTTAGCTCCTTGCGGGTTTCAATCGCTTCTTGTTTGTACTTCCTCGCCTCCCACCTCAGATGCTCGATTTCCTTTCCGTCGCCGAACGTTCCTTCCGACCTCACGGTTGCTTCGGACACCGGCTGGCGTTTCGATGCCGCAGGGGGCTGCCCTTGAGATCGGTTCTTAAGTTCTTTGTTCTCAGAGATAATGCGCTGTAGCTCCAGTTGCTGCTCGGCAGATTGCCTCTGAAGTTCTTCGAACTGATCGACCAACATGTTGTATTTAACAACAAAAGAACCCAGAGCCTCTCTGTCTTGTCCCGTGTTCCTCATTTCCGACCCGGAAGCGTTCATATCGCCTGATACGCCTTCGAAAATGCCTTCAAATTCAGGGAGCAACTCGCCTTGCGACGCGCCAGATATCCTTCTGACGTTGGACGAAAGCCTCGCATTCTCATCGTGCAGCCTCTGATGTCTGTCTTTCAAATCTTTGTTCTCTTCTTCAAGTGCTCTAATTTGTTCCGTTGCCATCTTTAGTTCATCCTTTACTTTCTGCATTGTCTGATTCCTTGTCTCCCTCTGCCTTAGTGTTCGAAGTTCCGCCTCCACTTCAGCTGTCTTTCTCTGCAACTCCTCTACACTTGCTTTGTACGTGTCTGCTCGTTTGGCAAACATCCGCTTCGCCTTAGCCTCATTGTCCGCTCGTTCCGACTCCACCCGAAACCTCATCTCCGCCTCTTGTTGAGCCTGTTTGAGGCTCTTCATTTCACCCCTCAGCGCGAGGGCATCCTCTTGCGCCCGCTGCAACTTTGCCACAATATCACTTAAACGCTCCAGCCTGGACCTCGTTGAGGTTGCGACATCAGTCACTGGAGCTGTTGTAGTGGTAGCGGAGTTATTGGCGCCGGGAGGCTCATCCCCTCGAACGTGGGTTGTGCTCCCTTTGGGAGTAAGCTTGTCTCCAGAAGTTAAATGCACGTCAGCTGCCGTCGCCAGTGCCTGGGGAAACTTCCCCACCGCTGCGGTTGACGGTTTAGTCAATGCCTTCGACCCTGCCTCCGTTCCCGCTCTTTGCGGGCCTAATGGCTTTGTCACCGATTTGATATCTGCTGAAGCCCTCATCCGGTCACCAACGGTATCCCCACTGTCCGTCCAAGTTCGATTGGCTATATCTGACGCCAGTGGTCTTTGCCCCCCGCGGTGTGAAAACTCGGTGCTGCTACGGTTGTTCAGGTTTTGGCTTGTTCTCTGTCTCTGACGGGCGGCAGCCTCTTCTACCCCACGCCGAATAGCTTCCTCCGCCTCCAGTCGTTCCCTCTCAATCTCCCTGGCCTCGCGCTGCAGCAGCTCAACTATCTGTTCATCTGTCATGTGCTTGACCACCTCGGAACGCTCTACAGAACGTAAGCGCAACCAATCATCATGTTCAGCTCTTTCCATCTTCGACCGGGCCGCGCGCTCACGTTCGATTTGCATACAACGGACGACCCGCTGCTTCCGAAATAATTCGTCAGAGGTTTGTGCCTCGTCACGAACGCTCGAACGCCCGCTTATACGGCCACTGTGGCGGGAGTTGTGGCTACTTGTACGCTCATTAAACCCCACACTCTGACGGCGGGAGCGGCTCGCGGCACCTGTGGAGCTCCGTGGGGAGGCGTTAAGATCGGCCATTGTTGACGGACTTACAACCACGGAGTAGTCAACCTCCATATTCCCTCGTAAAGTCAAAACCGGTCCCTCAATAATCTAGTTTAAATGTTCTAAATCCTTTACCACCGTTTTACGTCACTTTGGCCCTGTACAACAATTAACGTGACTACTGGAAGGAATCACCTCCTGTACCGCGGCCGTGACGATCTAGCGCTAGTTTGTGAAAGAGTAGGAAAGAAGGAAACGCGTGGATGTCTTTCCGGCAGAAAATATCTTACACTTCAACGCTCTGCAGCTGACCAACATCATTTATTCAGCTTTGCGCGGCTGGCCCTTAGGCAGCAATGGTGACACGCTTTAACAAGGCAGGAAACCCTCGGCAGGCTATCCCCGTTCCCATCATACGATAAGCGTCCCCCCCAAGTACTAAAAAAAAAAGGCAGGTATAAAGAAAATAATGGATCTGAAGCTACAAACGAGAGATGAATAAAGGGTCCACACTCCGAGGCAAGCGAAGGAACCTCCAATCTGCCAGTTTTTCCGGTGAGCGACGACAGTGAAAAAGAAGGAAAATAACGCGGCACATTTTGCACGGCAACCCTCGAGCCCCCAAGCATCTTTTTCTTCACTACACTGGTAAGGCTACTACAACCCGCTAGCATCGTTGAGTTATCCGTCCGCTCGTTAAGTTGCTCACACTCACAACCACATAAACAAATAAACCTTTAAATACAACACAAGTCCCCAACTACAGTAGTTGCAAAACCAAGCCTCACGGCTTCGTTGGATGCGCTGTACGAGCCAATGTGGATGGCGCTGCACAGGGCAAGGAAAACAAAACCGGTTGAAGGCCCCTACAACTTGCAGTTGAAGCGCCTCTAAGCTTTAAACTGCAGCAGAGGCAATATGGGCAAGTAAAGTGCTTCCTCCGACTATGCCATCTGCATGAACGCAAAACTTCACCTCTCCGTCACACGATGCCTTCACAACATGCTCCATTTTCATCGCCTCAAGTATAAGTATTGCCTGACCCTGCCGCACAAGCGTACCATCGGCAACGAGCAGCTTTGTGACCTTCCCAGGCATAGGGCTGAGCACGGACGCGGAGCCGTTGGCCTGAGCAGAAGTACTCCCAAAGTCTGTGGCCAGAGGTTGCAGGGCCAACGTGTAGAAACCCTGCGGCAGTGCTACAGCTACCTCGCTGTCGGTGACAAATGACGTGAAACCAAACCGTGTTTCTCCGTCCACCGTAACCCTAATGAAGGTAGAAGAATCCGGCATGTTGGTCGTGCTCTCAACATAGACTGTCACAGAACTGCTGTCAAAGTCGCAGGTGAAACACATCTTTGTGGAGACAGTGACACGAACGACAACAGGGTTTCCACCCACAGTAAAGCAGACACCCTGAGATATCTGGCGGTTCGGCCAAAACAACGTAGACGTGCCTCTTTGCGAGCAGAGATACGACACAGCCGCTAGTGCCAAAACATTATTTGGGATTTCCCTTGGTTGGAGCAAATTAACGCTGTTATCCTCAATAAACCTAGTTGTCACGCCCCCCTCGACGAAGCCGGGGTTCGAGAGGCAGCACTGAAGAAAGTCAATATTTGTCTCCACACCCACAATGTGATAAGAAGCCAGTGCCGTCCGCAGACCCTCGAGGGCGGCGGCGCGGATGTCACCCCACACAACCAATTTTGCGATCATAGGATCGTAGTGAACTAACACGTCGTCACCGGCACAGAAACCCGTGTCCAAGCGCACCTTTACAGTACCTCGGTTGCCTTGGGGAGGCTCTTTAAGGTAACGTAGGCGGCCACCCACGGGAAGGAACCCATTCCTCGGCGATTCGGCGTAAATACGAGCCTCGACGCTGGCTCCGCTCATAGAAATGTCCTCCTGACGGAATCCCAGAGGAAGGCCCATTGCCGTTTGCAACTGCAGCCGCACGAGATCCAATGGCCTCCCCCTCACCTGACACATCTGCTCCGTCACCGGGTGTTCCACCTGAAGGCGAGTATTCATCTCCATGAAGAAAAATTCGTCTTTCTCAGTGTCAAATATGAACTCCACCGTACCGGCTCCGACGTATCCGACAACCCTTGCTGCCGTCAAAGCTACGTCGCCGATTCGACGGCGCATGTCCACGCTGAGACCTGGCGCCGGGGCCTCTTCAATAACCTTCTGGTGGCGCCTTCGGACGCTGCAATCTCTCTCAAAGAAGAAAACACCGTTGTCAAAACTATCGAAAAAAATTTGGCATTCAATGTGGCGGGGGTGCATTACGTATCATTCCAAAATAACGCGATCATCCTTAAAGAAGTTAATGGCCTCACGCTTGGCGCTCTCAAGCATGAGGTGGAACTCAGTCTCTTCCATCACAATCTTCATCCCCTTTCCGCCACCGCCGGAAACAGCCTTGATCAGGACTGGAAAGCCAATAGTTTTGGCCTCATGTAACAGCCGATCGGAGTTTTGATCTTCTCCGTAGTAGCCAGGCACGATGGGCACACCAGCCGCTTCCACGATGCGCTTGCTCTCACTCTTGGAGCCCATTGACAACATGGCGGCCGGCGGTGGTCCTACAAACTTCAGCCCCGCTGCCAAAACCGCCGAAGCGAACTCAGCGTTTTCGGAAAGAAATCCGTAACCCGGGTGCACGGCGTCAGCTTGCAGTTTTTTCGCTGCGCATATGATGCGGTCGCCTCGCAGATAGGACGTGGACGCTGGGGGTGGGCCCAAGACGAATGCCTCATCGGCCTCCAACACGTGCTTCGCGTTGGGTTCACCCTCACAACAAACGGCTACCGTACGGATGTTCATTTCGCGACAGGTACGGAATACTCTGCACGCAATCTCTCCACGGTTGGCGACCAGGACTTTCTTAAAGTCTCCATGGTGGAACACGTTGTATCGGAGCATCCCCAGAAGAGTGATAACGACCAGAACAAGTGAATGCAATGTGGGGGATAGAAAAAAGTACAGAACAGCGCACGAAGAGAACCCCCCTTGAGCCCAACTATCCCGATGATGCTTCAAGCGGAGTGGTTCACACCACTCGTCTTGTTTCAGAAGTTGGCTGTTTCCTTCCTCGACCACATTCATTTCACTCCTTACTTTGGCAATTGAGAGAACGTGCTCTCTGCATGCGCATGGTCTTCCCCATCGATAATTGGAAGAACAACCAAAAACCGCGGTAACGTTCCTCGCCTCTCGCGAGTATGGCCGCCCGCTTCGCTAGCGCGTCCTGTTCCACCTCTCTCAAGAGGCGAGGAACGTTACCGCGGTGGTACTTCTTCCCGTAAAAGGCCCGGCAGAGCGCCGACGCCTCCTCCACACCACATGGCGCCCGATCACCCCGCCACTCAAATGGATCAACAGGGAGCAGGCCATCGCCCAACACGCTCACTTTTACATAGCGGGCAGAGTCTTTTATTGCTGGTGTGGTGGCTGGAACGATCAAGACGCGGGAGGACTTGCTGGTACTGCTCCCTAGCACCTCTTGGATAGCTGGATGTAGTGCTATAGAGTGGAGATCTTGAATTTCCCTCCGGGCTTTTCTAATGAGCCTCCATGTAATGACATTATCAGCATGCCACATGTGAATTACCAACCCTGATCCCACAACGATTACTACATCAGCAGCTCCAAAGATTCTTTCCGTGGTCTGCCTTCCCCCCGGGGAGACGCCTGTCTCTTCGTCAAATAACACCGCCAGCCGGTCGGGATCGTCCGCAATCACGAGCGAGGCAAGTGAGGTTCCTTTAGCGGTCGTGATGATGGCCTCAGCCTCTGTTTCAAGGCCATACATCTTCTGCAAGCTCCAAGCCCCACTTCCATCACCTGTCTCAAATGCATCAAAAGCTTCCTTCTCCCAACTGATGTCACCACCGAACCGTATGTACTCGGTGCGCAGTGTGCGCTGCAGTGCACCCTCCGCGCAATGGTACACCGACTCACCATCTGCACAACCAGGAAAAATACTGCCTTCCCTAATCGTCTCCAAGTCTGGCCTAACAAAACGCCAACCTTTAGCCTTTTGAAGAATCCTCTCGACCTTGGCATTAGTGCAGCCGAGGTCCCTTAGGAGTTTCAGTGTTTGGCTTGTAATCACGCAACGTCTCCTGTTGCTGAGCTCATGGCTGGGATCACGCCGCTTTTCGACTAACTGGACATTAGACTCCCTCCACCGCATGCCTATCCCCATCGCATACGCGCCTACACCGCTGCCAACGAGCAGGACCTTACCCCACGGTTTCACAGCATACATCACTACCCGTAACGACAAAAAGAACGAAAGGGACAACACATAAGCACGCGCACATATATGCACATACATGAACATTAACAAACGGAATTAGGCAACAGGAGGTATTTGCGCCACCTCTTTTCGGAAAAGGATACACGACAACAACACAATTATCCTGCCGTCCCCAAGTCTCCCATTTCCACAAGGCAAAACGAATGCTCAGAAAGAAATTGGAAGCAAAGGAAACATCTCCCGGCTAGCTACCACCGCACAGCCTGCATCATCTGCCATAGCAATTTCCACAGCTCCTCTATCAAGATCTGATCTCTTGCACGACAATCAAAACATACTGCTTGTCTACGTCTGGTGCTATCAGTATTTCGGTCAACCCGAGACCCATACGAAGGAAGGTTAGGTCATCCTTCCAGTCAATAGTACGGATGGTGGAGGCTGCCAACGCTGTGAAGCCATTTATTTTATCTGCATACTTTTTGACTTTCCGTTCATCTGATGAAAAACCTGAATACCTCATAACTCGCCCATCTGCAGGGTTCAGCACAAGATATCCAACAACACCCTCATGCTTGGCGATGCGGAGCAGTACTTCCTCCACAGATTTGATTCGCCGCTCACGCTCGTTGGTAGTTGATGCGTTAAATTCCATTCGCTTCACAGCACCACTACTTTCCAACTAAAGCAACAACAACAACAATTACTTTTTTTTAAAAAAAGAAAGCGCTTGTGCAGAAGATAGAAGTTAGTAGCACACGGGTAAGCACACAGACCACAATTGCAAGGCCCTAGTGGGGCAAATTTTTCTGATGACGTTAGTTCACTAATAGTATATGCTCTAAAATACATGAACCACCGTGTCACGAAATGGAGCGCAACCCTCTAGTTTCCAACTTGCTACATAATACTTCCTTCTGCCACTTGTCCGAATAACACCGACTTCTACCTCACTTGCCCCCCCTCGCCAGTGTCAGCAGGACACCGCCATCATCTGGCGGTCCTCCTCGTAACAACAGCAAATGAGGGAAATGTGGCCTCACGCAAGCGATCTACCTCGTTTTTAAGGCGAACAAGTTCCTCTTGCTGGCAGCGAGCCAACTCCTCAAGTTCACTATTCTCGTATAGTTCCCTCATCCTCTCACGGAGACGATCTTTATCATTGTTGTGTTCCCCAAGCATACCCCATACAGCTTTCTTATCCTCAACGCTGTTTGTCAGAGCTTGGACTTGGTTGTTCAGGTACTGGTTCTCCGCGCGTCTGTCGTTAATTTGCATTTTTAGCTTTGATATGACCCGGTTCCGCTCCTCAACCTTCTTTGACATGACACTTCGAACAGCCTCGATTCGTGCATCCATCTTGTTTATTTCCCTTTCGAGAGACGTTACAGCGCCGGTATGGATGGTCTCCTGCATCTGCCGAGTCACTCTTAATGTGTGTAACTGCCGTAATTCCATTTCTAGCGTTCCAATGCAGTATAACAGACGTTCTGTTTCCCAAGAGCATGTTTTCATAGACTGCCGAAGTTGTGATGAACGACTCATAAGGGACCGTATTTCGTCAAAGCTAGCGAAGATAAGGTCGTTGTAATCTGTAATGTTCTTCACCCATCGAATTGAGAAGTCGGTGAAATCATCGCTCACCATAGCGTTCTCATCCTGCACCTGTCCTTGCTGCAGCGTGTATAAGTTTTGTATGTCGAGTACCTTTTCTATGACTTCTTTTCTACATGCCTCCTCGGCCTTTTCCTTGTCGTCAAGTGCAAACTGTGCTTTCTTTTTTTCCGTCTCAACCTCTACCACTTCATCATTGAGTGCGTCTGCTTCGCCTCTGAGGTGAATTATTTTATCCCTTGCCTCCACGACTGCCCTACAGCACTGGCAGTACTGTTCCCATAGTGGAATAGGAACCACACCCGAGCGAGTGGGTTCCGGGACCTTAGCTAGGCCATCCTCGTACTTGGAACGCCAAGTCGTGAAGCGCCTGTTCAGTCTCTCTCCCCAATCCGGATCTGTGAATGGGGGCAAACAGCGCATGTCCGTAATCATGTTCTTTTCTTCTTCAATGCAGTCCTGCACCCTCGCCTCCGAGGCCAAATACAATTTCAGGCGGTACTCGTAAAGACTATCCAATTGCCTCAACCGGCACAGAAGGTCCTCCTCCTCTCGCTTGACACCCAGAAACTTATTGCGGATCGTTTTCTTGAGCAGAAACAGACACAGCGCATTCACCTGGTGTAGCTCCAGCTCGTCCACGAGTTGAGCGACTAGCATACGGTCAGTTCTTAGCACGTCAATCTCATCATCTATTGCTTTCGCAGAAGTCATGTTAGCTTTTACCAATGCTGCAACTTCCCCTCGCAGTAACTCTTTCTTCTCATTGATCAACACAGTTTGTTCTGCAACCTCTTTTTCATACTCCTCAAATATTCTCTGTTGCTCATCACTCCGCTCTTCAGGCGGTACATATTGCTCGAGTGAGTTGTCAGCGAATGGGGGAATCGGCACGTTGACTCGAAGAACCTCGGTGACTTTCTCGAGGCCATCCATCCAGGTCTTTAAAGCAGCTTCATCGGAAGGGGAAACTACAAGCTCCCCATCGTCACTTTTGACGGCTAATTTGAGGAGTTCAGGGTCAATCTCAGAGTCAAAAACCTCAAAGACAGTTTGGGGGTCTTCCTCTATATCAAAAACAGGAGTGAATAAAACATTCGGTGGACATGTGTGCTCTCCCAGCTGCTGCATGATGCGAACGCAACGTCCGTTCCTTTCCGCAATGAGATTCAGCTCTCGGCTCTTGCGCTCCCGCAAGGTGTCAAACCGGATGTTGAATGACTTTTTTTCGTGAAGAATTTTACATTCTAGCAAAATCAACTGTATGGTCGCGCGAGGGCCGGTGTAGACGTCCAAAGTGTCATAAAGCAATTCGTCTACATCACTGGGGGGCCCGCAAGCCTGCTGCTCCGTGCATAAGTTCCCCTCCTTAGCCCTTTTAACTAGTGATGACAACGTAAAGCACTCCTCAGTCTTTATCTGTATAGCCCTCATCAGTTTGATTTTTTTCTGTATTTTTGCTCGTTGGGCACAAGGTTTTCGCAGATGGAAGTTGTGAACTTCCGTTTCGGGATCTGTCATGCTCACGATTTTCGAGCGTTGCACCTCCATGACGTCCCAACATTCAGTTTTGATCGTGTGTTGCACGAACTCATTGTGAACCAGGCTGTAGTAGTCATCCTCCCTTGCCTTGTGGATCTCCATCTCACATTCCTCGTTAAACGCTTGTCGTTGTTCAGGCAAAAGGAAGTCTTCTGCGCGCACAGTGGGGGTCCTTTCCTGGAGCAGCTTCTCTACTTCCATCCTCAGGTCGGCCAGAGCCGATATTATACGGCAGCGCGACCGTTCTGCTGAAAGTGTTTCAGCATCACTTGGAGAACTTGCACGACTCGGTGATGTTGAGATAGCTCTTTGGTGCCAGAAGGGTTCACTCCATGAATAGTGGATAGGTGATTTCCCAACGGGAACTAAATGAACAACACTATCGTTTCCTCCACAGACAAACCCTCCGGCAGCATTCCACACCGAGAGGCACGTAATACCGCCCCTACCAAATGGTCGTAACAAAAATTCCTTAAGTGGGTGTTTCTTTTCTTTCGTCGGTGGCACAGGAGGTAACTTCATCAAGTAGTGTGAGATATCCCTTACAACTACTCTGCCATCTCCTCCTGCGGAAATGATGCTATCCCCTCCAAGACGCTGCAGCACATTGCCACCGCATTCATGATCACGCATAAGGAAGTAAGGCCTCAGGGGCTTACTCTCCTTTACTCGCTGCCGCTCCAGGGCGTACATCTTGGTGTCTTTGTCCACCGAGTGGACGAAGATGTTGATCACATCGCCGTCACCGTAGAGAGGCAGAAAGTCGTTAACCGGGAAGTCCAAACGCCAAGTCATATCAACAGTCACACCAGCTGACGCGGAATCACACTTCCCAGTGAAGCATAAGTTGTGCACCTCGCCATTGTTACATGCTGCCAGCACCGATCGCCCACCATTCACTGCCCATCGCAAGTTAGTCACGGCACAAGCGAATATATCCGAGGAGGCTGCGGTCTCAAGAAGTCCATCCGCCACCTCAATGAAATGGACTACATTTTTGTCACATACAGCTAAGACTGAAACTCCGTCAGATGTGCAAGCGGTCAAGGGACAGTCACTTACCTTCATCTGGGAAACAACACTAACGGTATTTTCCACTGTGAAGGAACGGACGAACCCGCTGTCATATACAACTACCGCTACGGAGCCCACGACGCACGCATCTACAACTTTCTCGGGAAATCTGACAGGGGTGTGCCCTGCTGTATTCGTGTCCTGATCATAAGTAACGAGACTCCCATCTAAACACACTATCACGACGAGACCTCCCAACACCAGAAGCTTCACAGTGTCGGAGGCGCTCCGGCGTCGAACAAAAACAGACTGCGCGGTGTCCACAGAAATCTTTGTTACATCGGTACTGGTTGCAACCAAAACATCATTTACGTCTGGTAACGTCAGTAAACGAACTACCGAACGACCTAATCTCACAAGCAGCCGTTGTGCCTTCTGATCAATATTGTAAGTAAACACATCACCACACTCCGTTCCAATGAATAAAAGAGTCCCGTTTTGCAGTAGGGCAGTAACATTGTGAGGTGTTTCGCAGTTTATATAATTCTTCATATCTGTTCTCAGCTCGTCCAACAGAACTACCTGACCCCTACCAGCACCGCAGTACAGACCCTCAGTGCCCCATACGCAAGAGTGAAAATAGTGTCCCTTCGAACTCAATGTGAGAATACTTGGTACAAATGTGGCCGAATCCATGTTGCACGCAATTCGAACACCGTGTGGTTCCAAAACGGCTATACAGTCATGCCGATGCAACGGAAACGTTAAGTGCTTGCAGAAGACACCGCCTAGCTCGGTCGAGGCACATTTCACCAATCTGTTGCCGCGAGCGGCTGAATAAAAAGTAACACAAGTTGTTGGTATACATGTTAGAAGGGCTAACATTTCTCCATCACTCGAGAATAACATGTGCTGCACATCCACGGTCGCAACATTATCAATACACTGCAGGTGGTGACGTTCTGGAAATCGGAAAACGTGCAGCGACACATCCAGCTTCACCTCAGTTACGCACAGCAAACCTGCAGAGGGTGAAAACGCCAGCGCACCGATCGCGTAGCGACCTTCACAAGGGATCCACTGGGACGACTCTTCCTTGCGTCGGATAACGATGCCACCCCCCGCTCCTAGGAGAAAGTCGTCACCCGCAGCGACGAGAGCAGAGGGAGAGTTGAACCCTAGAATGCGCGCGTTGGTTGCCATCTAATATAAAAATACACTGCGTAATAATACCCTATAATGTTTGGCACGGAGCGCGCGGATGGAGCAACAACGAAAGTTTATGAACCGAACAGGGAGTGACGCCACCAAAAACACTTTTCTTTTGGGCTCGTATATAGCACAAGCTGCCGCAAAAGCAACACAGAGCGTTAATACCGGACACACATGCGCACAAACAAACAAGCAAAAAAAAAGCAAACGAACAACTATAGATTACCCCCGCACTCCCATGTCTCTTCTAATAATTGAAAGAATAAAAATATGTATTCACAGCAATAAAAAAAATAATTAAAACAATCGTTAAGCAAGCGAAAGCACGTTTAGGCGACACCTATACCACGTTGAATCGCGTGAACCCACATTTCCATGTCCCCATGTGATACAGCCTGAAACCACATGCCCTCTCCGCCGACCGTATTGAGGGCAAACACAAAATCTCTCTTTGCAGTACTGTGAGACACCGGGCAAGCACCCTGCACTTGTTCAAGGTTTAGGCCTTTTGGATTACTTCCTTCTTCATCATCTGTTAAAATGAGCTGTCCGCGAACAATCTGCAAAAACCTCGGTTTCCACGACTTCCCGTTTCCACCACCCAGTTTGTTTACATGTCCTCGGTGTAACGTCGTAGTTAATTTGTGATACCAGGAAACGATGTGCATCAGGGTTCACTTCCGAGGATAAGATTTCGCTGACCTGTGATACGAGGACCTCCTTCACCGAGTCCGAAATTCGTTCGTTTTTCTTCAGTGCTTGCACAAATAGTTTAAGGCCCTTATTGATGTAAGGTATCTGGAAAATTTCCCTTACACTTGGTCTGTCATTAGGGTCCGCTACAAGGATACCATCAACAACATGCTTAAATCCGGACAAGAAGCTATCCGGCAAGGGAGCATATGTGCCAGCAAGAACCTTCGACATCAAACCTTTCAAATTACTTGCTGAAAACGGTTTCTTCATGCCAATAATTTCGTACAATAAAACAACCGACGATCACACATCAGCATCCTCATTGTAACTTTGATTATTCCACAGTTCTGGTGCCAGGTAGTACGGTGTGCCACAGAACGTACTTGCAACGACGCGTGATACGGTGTCTTCATATTGATGACTGAATCCAAAGTCTCCCAGTTTAACTAGTCCTGTAGATGTGAGCAGCACATTGGCAGATTTGATATCGCGGTGCAGCATCTTATGGCTGTGGATGTAGTCAAAGGCGATGCACAGTTCTAAGAAGAGAAACAAGGACTCGTGTTCTTGAAAATAGTGCGCGTCTCCCGTGCCCCGAAGCTTTATTTGCTCATGAGGGTTGCCTGAGTCAGCGAATTCCATGACAATAAGCAACCAATCATTTTTCTCGTGGTCGTCGATGTAACGAATAATGTTTGGATGATTACAGTTGGTCAGACATTTGATTTCGCTCTGTGAGCACCGCTTATCCCGCTGAGACATCTTGCTTGAATCCATGACTTTTGCTACACAAAGAGACCCATCCTCCACGCTCTCCGCTACATATCCTTCACCATAGGAACCCAATCCTACGATCCCTTTGTTCAGGTATTTACACCAACCACCGCTGCCATCGGTGCAAAGGATCGTCGAGAACGGTTCGGCCATCGAAACTCTACGTAATGGTGGTCGCTGACGGTGGACTGAGCGCCCAAGGGTTGGTGACCACAGGGAAATTGCAAGCAGCAACCACAATCCACTTTGGAAGAACGCGCCGAACAACACACAAACCCCCAAAACGACTGCTGTGTCCACAGGAAAAATTCACCCACAACGAGCACTTAGGATGTTTTGTACTACGAAGGTTGCGGATCTGGGACGCGCAACACAAACAAATCAATACCATACATCTGGCTGAACCTCTAAAGTTTGTCAGGCGTCCGTAACGGATTTAGTTACACACAATTGGGGCTTCAGCCAACCATTTCGGTCACCTGTCAAAAACTGGAGCGAGAAAGTTAACAAGGGCAACCACATGCTACTCAATTGATAGCTACCACTTGTGAGTGGGGGAAGTCTTCTCAGTGGAACCGACGAAGGCTTAACACCAAATAACATGCGAGAGACATTGAAAGGATTCACACTACACGGCAAAATAAAGCGTGAGTGGGTTGGTCGGAGTTGCACCCGCGTTCAGGTAGTAGTGGGTCGTTTTTCGTTATTTAACCTTGCCATATATTCTTAGCAAATGACTCGGCACCACCTCATAAATAAATGCGTAAATAGCAACCACCACCTTTCAGGAAATTTTGGAGAAGGGCAAACAAGTAGGTGTAGAACTTCGACATATTGAAGCTCGATAACCCCCCTGAGATTCACCTCAGTACCTACCTTACCCTCTTTTAACAATTTATGTCAAAAGGTCGTAGCAGAGATATTCAATAAACGTAGATAATGGCATTTCTCTGTACAAATACACAACCAACAAGCTGTCATTAAAGATCCTTCACACCATAAAAGTTAATCATTTTTAGTTGTCTAATTGATAAAAAAATATACATTGTAAATCTCAATAAGCATAAAACCACCTACAGGTGCCAGCGCTCTGTGTGGTGTACGTACTTGGGGGAAATGCCACTCGTAGCTGCATATGTACACTTATGCATCAAACAAGCACGTTGCAATTCACCAAACGCCAGGCCCAGCCAACCCCTTGAGTCAGAACACATGGTGGCAAAAGCAAAAACTCAATCCCTTAAAGATACATAACAGTATACATTACTGCTCAAAGTACTTAAATTATTGCCGCGAACGAAATTCAGCCAGTTCGAGAAGGGAAGGAAAAGAAACGTGCGCACACGCAACGGTACTATAAGTACTTCCTCATGACGGACCGTGGACCGCAACACGACAATAGATAATCTTATCGATGCATGGTATTGAAGGACCTGCTAACCAACCAACTTAGCCGCCGCACAAACACGACAACCGCAAATTAAGAGGAAAGCCCAATATGCGTTAGCGACATGGCTATTGAAATCCATCAAAACGAAGAGCAAAATACCTTTCCACGAGAGTGTTCTCACACAACCAGCAATGGCACGGCATTGAGAGAAATGTTTAAAAAACTGGACTCATGCACAGTTCGACTCAGACGTATATCGCAGAACGCAGTATCTTCAAATATGAGTCATCACTTAAACTCATATAGCAACAAAAACAGGAAAGTAAATAAACCTCCTTGTACACGTTGATAAAACCTTTAGTTGGTGAATGGTAACCCACCAAATGCACAGAATGCATGCAAAGCGAACTTCAAGCGCAACAAAATATGTACAAGTACAGTTATCAAACACAACTGGCACTCTTTCGACAGTTATTAACGATGGACCACCACGCTGACGGACAGCAATGACACGGCTCACGGAAGTGTTTTCTCACACCGCTTCGCACCGTAAAGGGCGGTCTGCCAAACGCTCGCCGCGGCAGAGACGCGAAAAGGGACCGCTCTAACAACCGCCCCAGTCCGGTGCACGCCGCCTCCCTCCTGACACTTGACATAGCTAGCAAGTGACATGCTCAGAAGAAGTGACGTGTAACGGACCCTTTCACCCCTTTCTGTCGACGAGCTTGAGCTCCCAGCGTTAGCTCACAGTGACGGAAGAAGCTGTTGGGGTGCCTTCACATCAATAGTGGCAATTCTTTCTCGTAAAAAAAAAAAAAAAACGTCCGTTAAGTCAGAGCGCCTCTCGAATTCGAAGCGACACTGGTTGGCTTCAATCCATCACGTTACCCTCCTCCGTATCACCGGCGTTGGTATGTTCTTCCACGAGGCTGCCATTCTTTAAAAGTATGCGTAGAAAGAGCCTTGTAGTAAATTCAGATTTCACAGACCTGTTGGAGGCAAAATACACCAGCAGCAAACGGGCAACCGAGTTCCCCATTGAAGAACGGGACAATTGACACATAGGCGCAAGACAGGAATCACGCGCCTCCTCAAGGGAGGCCGCCGCACCGCCGAGTAGGTAAGCACTCGCGGGGACGTTGCAAGAATCTGATGCCGCTTGGACACGGCAGATGCCTTCATGATTAGCGTGAGGGGACGCCCAGTGGCGAAATGACTGCAGTTGCCGCCGCCGCAGTTTTCGTTGCGTTAGTCCCCACGTCACCCAGTCACGGTGTTGCAGGTCGCCCTCGGCTTGATCTAGCAGTGTAGTCGAAACAACCGCGCTCCGAGGTGTTTGACGCACCCACCAACTTTCCTAACCAGGGAGTCTGCACCTGCGAGCCTGACTTGCAGCTATCTCTGCTATCCTCAGCCGCGCGTTGCCTTTATAGTGATTGGACCGCTATCTAGGAAAGAAGCGCTCCGTCATGCGCGGCAAGCTCCGTCCCCGCTCACGATTTGGACCAATAAATCCCACAACCGAGTGTGCTCTAACGGTCCGCTGGATCATCATGTCCAGGAGAATCGGGGGAGGACTCTCCGTGTTTGTTACGGTGTAGCGCCGTTGCCTGTCCGACGGGGCTCGCCATCTGCCTCTCCCCACCATAGAAAACGTTGTGCTTATTAACTGACCGCGCAACAGCGGCTTGAGGCCTAGTTTGGAGCGGCGGTCCGAGTTTCATCGTCTAACCCCGACGACGGAACATCACGCAGCAAAAGACAATCGCGATTTCTTGTGATTGCATCGTTGCATATTCAACGCTCGCCAATGCCACGGTGTACATAGGTACGGAGCTGCCGCATTCTTTTTGTATACGGTTAACGGTGAGTCCCCATATCCCGCATTCCCCGCCGATGTCGTCCACCTCAGGTTTTCACCCGGGCCCCATTCCCTATCAGGCTGAGAGAAACCAAGAACCAGCGGCGTGCCTCATACGCAAACCCTTCCGCGCCAACCATTATGGCATACCTGCAGGGTGCGGGAATCCCTGCCATGCCGGACTGCTGTTTGCTCTTCGCCGGCCCCCACCGTCGTACGAATATCCGGCTCAATCTATCGTCATCCTCTGGGGCGGTGACCCGCGGGCCTACTAATGGAAAGAAGTCACTGGTGAGGCAAGGGGAAAGCTCGTAAAAGTATATATATTAATTTTTTTCCTTCAACGGGAAGTAGTATACGTAAAAGAAAACCTGCATTGCCACAAAGCCAGCACGCAGTTACTGTGCGGAGGTTGTGCCAATGAAAATGGGGTTGGGTATGCCCCCGGGAAAAACAAGTTGCGTGTGATGCGTAGATGGCAAAAGCGGCAATGTTCACAAGTCCTGCGCCATTTCTCTCTCTGGGGTCAAAGGTGACCCATACTTAGGTCCAAGATGGAACCGGCCACCGCGTATGGAAGGGTGATTTTCACAGTCAGTAAAAAGAATGAGGTGATTTCTATGCAGCTTATTTTCTTCCACCACGTTGTTTGGAAAGACAGTGCAATAACAGATGAGATTGCAGTGGAAGAAACAACTGCAGAATGACACACCTAATATGTAAAATTGATGTTTTGGTGGGAGACATAAAGCAGAAGCGTAACGAGGGATATGCTGCATTCGAAATTGGATTAGGGCGAAATGCGCACAGGAGAGACCTTCTTAGCTCCATCGAGTCTCTGCCAAAGAAGCGATCGCATATCGTATTAAAAGAAAGCTCACCGTTTTCCGCTTCCATATTCACACCCCCGAACCAACTTGGATAGACCGGTGGAACAGCCTCGCTCCCTGATAAGTGTTTCAGCAAATGTCGATTGCAACCGCCAAATTGATGGCGTTGAAAAGGAGAAACAATACAGCGAAGCGCTTGCCAACGAATTAAGCACGCTATTGATAGCCCCCGAGGCTAAGGCAGAGAGAGTTCGCGATCCAGTGATGGGCACAGAATGTAACTTTATCGTCCACTGATAAGAATCAACCATGAGTGACATAGTTGAGGGGCACGAGTGGGCAGAAGTGGCAGACGCATGGGAAGGCTTTAAAAGATGCTGTGAAATCCCTCGTGTGCGCCACGGATGCTTTCAATGTGTTTTGTGTGAGCGTGGCACTCCCCGGAAATGTGACAAACTTTAAAAAACATATGGACAGACATGAGGGAGGTTCAAACCAGAAGCGATGAACAAAACGAGGCGAAGAAGCCTAGGAATAATCTGGGAGAGTGCAAGGAAATGCTCACAAGGCCCAAAGAACAACCAGTTACAAACTGGTATAAGTGACACATTTGCCTCTATCACTATAGGAAGAAAGATTTGACCCTGCCATTGGGAAGTGGTGGAAAATGCGACACTCCAGCGGGAAGCACTGAATATGGCGATGAAGGGATAAGACTGGGAGAAGGAAATGCACTAAGGTGCGCCTTGCGCACGAATACTGAGTTTCTGAATTACCAGCTAAAACGACGCGTAGAAACCCGCCGTCAAGGGTGCAAGGACAGGGCCACGAGACTGGAAGAAAGCGATGAAAATGGTTTCCGTGGAGAGGGTGGAAAAAAGGAACGCTAAAACGGCGGAGGAGCAAAGAAGAGAGACCATAATTTGCCCTTGCCCTACCAAAGCATACCCAACGTCGGTGTCGCCAAAGTCTCATACCTCCAAACTTCATCCATATAATAAAGAAGGGGCCACAACGGCCGAGGGCGCGGGTGAAAGGACCGCGGACGACAAGGATACCAGGGGCGTGGAACGCGAAAATATGGCAAGCAGCAAAGGTAGCGTTTTTCGGTTCCACCACTGCCATGAAACTTGTCGTAAGCATCCGCAACCTCGCCAATACGTTGAGTCCAAACGCCGGGAGGCCATGAAGACATCCTAGAAGCGGGGAAAAAATTATGGGAAGTTCAGTGGAGACGATCAAAGGATGTAAGGGCGTGCAACCGTAGAGGTGTGGAAATTGAGGGGACAGCGGGGGAAAATGTCAGGTCAGAGGAATACGCCGTCGAACACGCTGACATCCAAATGCGGAAGGGATTTTGTGACGACCCATACGGGAGGCAGAGAGAGGATACGGGGACAAATTACTACAAAATAACCATCGAAGCAATGAGAAATACGGTGGGGCTTACCAAAGAGAGCGTGGTCAACCTTCAGGAGCAACATACAGGACGTGCTTGCGTGGTGTGACAAGGCGGTGAAGGAACGTGAAATATATCCCTGACTTCCGACGAAACAAGAGGCAGCGATGGATATCACAAAGTTTCAAATAGGAGACCGAGGAGCATACAATGGCGACATGGCGACACGGCGAAGGTCGACGCGGAAAGCATAGCCGAACATTTGCATGGCAGAAAGGCTTCGTCAGACATAGATGCAGAAAGAAAATGATGCGGCAGAGGTTAAGGACCAAGTAAAACACGACGCAGCATATGGGGGGAAATGTTAAGCAAGATCTGTTGTGTAATTTCTTTTTCAGTAAAATTGGAAGTTATGTTGTATGAACGGTGAGTATGATATGCGAGGAGGGCAGTTGCGGAAAGGCTGAATGAAAATGACTGCTGTTGTGCTCCGTCGTGTAAAGCCGCTGATGGCTCAGAAGATATAGCAAAAGAATATCGAAAATTCATGAATAGCACATACGACCTTAAAGTATGCGGCGAGAATTATGACGGCAAAGCCGCCACCAGCACGGTAAAAGACTGCAACCCTCAAAACCATACCACGGTTATGATATGATTTCCCGGCCAGTATGACGATGCATACTTTTTAACATGCAGGACCTGAAGAAAAGGGAGATAATAGATGAGTAAAAGACAATAAATCAAGAAGTTGAAGAAACAAAGATGACAGTTGCTAGAAACACCTCACGAAAGCCGGAGAGCCTTCGCGGATTCAGTATGTCCTACTTGATGCAGGGGGCGGTAATCTAACGCACACACGGTAGCACGATCCTGGAATTGTCATCGCCCCAGGAACAACTACGGATGGAGGCACAAAGAGGTGAAACATAACAACGGAAAGCAGGCGGCGTTTAGGGTGCTATTTGAAACTCCTCAGACAAGCCAGACTTACGTGGTGCAAAAACAAAAAATAGTGCACAGTCGGGAAGGGAAGTGAAGGGAGGTTCGCAACAACGGAAGAACAGAATACCGAGAGACGATCAGGCACTTCCTCCAATACAAGAAACTCGTGCAATTCATCATGATATAGCTTCCAGCATTCAGTTCAGAAGGACGGTTAAGCCACAAAACAACGGCCACATAGACACAGGCGAGAAACAGTAAAACCCAGATGGTGACAAAACATCTCGTTGCCAAGCGACCGAAACAAACCGAAATGTTGTGCCACTAAACGGGGATTAAGGTTCACTCGGCACTAAAGAATATATGCAGGGTAGCAGGAACCTGCATACGAATACACATGAAGGTAGGGGGAACGTTCTACTACTTGCTTGACAATTCTGTGGCCAAGCTGCTGAAGCTGTTCTCAAGGAACTCGGCACATGGAGAGTAAATGTACAGGAAGAGGGGGGAAAAGTTTCTCTGGAAGTGGTTGTCCGTTTCGGGAGTCAAACGTTGCTTAGGGTTCTGGATCTTCGAATATTCTTTAGAGGTTATGACGGTCGCAAGCGTAGGTATGTCCTTCCGCTGTACCCTGGTCTAGTGGTTAAGTAGCGTCCGCGTCACAGATAGTGCAGGGATAGATCCCAGCTGGCGGAGAGTATTTAGCTTACACTAAGAATGAATCTGCCTCAACATGGAGTCAGCGTCCAGGGCCAGAAGAGAAATCAACTGGGAGGCCAAATGCTCCATCCAAACGGCGGCCGCAACACCGGATATGGTGTGACCGCTCCGTGGGGAGAGAACCATTACTTAGTGTTCCACCACGGTTCAGCACCCTGCCCAGGTGAGGGAACAGAAATCCCTTATACAACTTCCGTCCGGGGAGGCAGATGGATATGGTAAACATGGTTCAAGCGCAACGTGGGGGGAATCGAACGGGCGCCAAATGGAGACCGCCCCCCTAGACACACGCACATACGGTCACCCAGCCGTGGGTATCAATTCTTCAAAAAAAGAAAACTGAGGGTTTTAGTGGGTAGAAACGCCAGTATCCAGCGTTGAGTCACACACTACAATTTCGTTGTGGCATGGTGTGCGGAAGTGCATTCCCTCCTTACACTCGGGCAGACCGACTGCATGGTCCTGACGGTTGCGCGAGAGAAAATCAAATGAAAAAAATTGGTTTGTTCTCTGCGGCGCCTACCGATTTTTGGAGAAGTGCGGGTGTTAGGCCTGCCTGGCCATGTGTTTGTTCCGTTTAGAATGGTTGCATATTTTGGCGACGTTGAAGAAGCTGAACGTGTGGAGTTCTGTTGAATTATTTTCTCGCGAGTATGGTGTACCAGACAAGTTACTTCGTTTGAGGCAGTCCTAGAGGTGGGATGCGAGTGCGGAAGAAACAGTTTTGGAGAGACTGAGGGTAGGGGACGTTGTTTTTGAAGGTAATTTCTTATCTATATAAGCCTTTTGTTTGCCGAGTATGTACCGGATCAGCTTCGTCAATCTTGAAGGTATTTAACAACCGCGGTGAGCGGGCTGTGGTTATTTAAGAGACTATTTTCGAAATCTGACGAAAGATGTGCCGTTTCCTTCGTCACTTCCTAAATCGATCGCATGCTGTAGCACCCATTTCATACTTGAAATAGATTTTAGACGCCACAGAGGAATATTATCGATTATTGAAGATCAAAATCAAAATTATGGAAGTCACTGTAGAAATATCAGATGCAAGACTACTGTGAAGGCGTGGGTGTTGGAGTGCCATCAATTTAATGCAGAAGAGGCAGAACGATGCAAAAAAATGTTAAGCGGTAGGTTGTAGTATGACTCAGCTTTAGAAGCGACGGTAAAGCAAATAATCTGGGGAGTGCGTTAGATTAGAACTTTTTGTAAATACACAATACGTAGTGACAGTGAACTTTGCACTACCAAAGAAAAAAAAATAATAATAATAACAAATTAACGGCTTATCAAAACTAAGCCAAATAGCCTAGCAACAACAGAAGGATATGCCTTGTAGACAAAACTTCAAACTTTAGAAGTATAACCATATTGATAAGACATATTCTGAAGCTCCGTTACTTCCAAACGTGCAAGGTGCACTGAAGGGTTTAAAAATCAAAAGTATGAGCCGCCTGGAGATGGTGGCTGTCCTGCCGATACTACGTTAGTTGGAATCGCTGGCTCACTGTGAGGTGGAAAGCTAACCAGAAGAAGCAAGCGGCGAATATAACGCAAACACATATGAAGAAGTGATCACAACTAAACCAGCCTACCCAGGTAAAGAAGTCTCTGAATGATACATCAAAGAATACGAGGTTTATCTTGATGGACTAACAAACTTACATGAGACGCAACAACTGCCCGAGGAAACAGGAAGCCTAGAGTTCAAATAACACAACGAATAACAAAGTGGGCAAAGTGAACTGGCATGCCTCAACCAACTGCAAAGCGTAACTCACAAGGACTCGTCTAACGTACCATTAGAGTTCAGAAAGCATGCTGTACCTTATGGTGCACTAATGGAACCAGGCAGCAAGGCGACGAGGTACGGCAAAGGCCGTCACAAACTGCATGCTCAAACAAGGTAAACATAAGAGATGCCAAGGGGATGAGAAATTCTTGTAAAGTGGATATGTCTTAGGGAGCTATTGGCATTATCTCAGGCACTAGAAGCCGAGTACAAAGGGACTTGCAATCACTGTGCGGCAATTATAGTTTCTCTTGTTTCGCCGGCGGCGACCAACTAACGGACCTGAGCAAAAAGTGTGTCGATGGAGGAACGCAACTCAACCAAATTCCCATCGCCAACATCAGGGAGAGAAGCAGAGACGCCTTTCCAACAAAGTTGGGTTACCAATCCACCGTGGCTCATGTACTGAGTGCATTCATTTCACCATTATGCTAAAATGTTTCCATCATCCATTTTATAAACTATCAGAATTTGGATAGAAAATATGCTAAGGTTTTAAATTTTTTTTTTTTGGGGGGGGGGGGGGGGAATTCGTGAAACTATTGCACTGTAATCGATCTCTTTAAGATTTGCCTTCATCTCTTTCATCCCCTATTTTCTTTTACTCGTCACATGGTTTGAGCTCAAGAATCAAACTCCGAGAAAGTGAGAAACTCGTCGAAAAAACAAAATTTCGGTGAGGACGAACGTGGGTTTCTACGATGAAACCGACCTTTTAACAAGTTGGACATATGAAAAACACAACCATCCAGAGTGACAATTTACGTGTTTGAATTATTTCTATTGGATTAAAAGTTTAATATTCACCCTCATTTTCGTTTTTGAAGGGAAATGTTTTTAGACTAAATCGTTGAGAAATGAGTTTTTTTTTCTATTGCCACTTATATGACACCTAGCAGTTATGGTTTAATTGGATGCTAAGGTTATATTTGTGTAAAATGGAATAAATTAATTTCAAAACGATCACGTTGTGACACTATATATTTGCATACAACCATGTCCCGGGGTGAATAATTGACGGCCTTCCACTAACACTGATGGGGAAACAACATGACAGCGTGCAAGAAAAAAATTATGAATGAGAGAAACCGCCAGCTCTTTTATGCGGGGGCTAAGGGTGACATGCAACGTAGCATTCGGAAGGGCCAGGGCCTCTCATGTTGTGCCACGATAATGTCACTTAAAGCTACGACACAAATATCGTTAAGATATGCCAACGCTAGCGTCGCATTCATTTCTCGGCTCCTTGAATATTACAAACGCTGCTGGCGTCCCGTGAACATAGCATCTCCTTAGGGACTTGTGTATTAAGACATATTTCGTTAAGTTGTTAAATTTATTGTTAGGACAACCGCTGTCTGCTGCGGGGCCACAAATTTTATCAATGACATAACTATAAATAAAAAGCCAAGTTCCAATCATCAACAAAGAAGTTAAAGACACAAAGACAGCGAAACACATTACACGGAGGGAAAGGAGCCGATGCAAGTTCAACGCACTACCAAAGAAGTGTTGCACAAAGCTGTTGCAGCAGCCGTGCCCGTTTTATTCATGATGCTGATGAGGTGTGGCAAGGCGCAAACAATCACAGAACCTTCCTCGGACAAAGTGACAAACCTCTGTACAGAAGCTAAGTATACAGAATATTTGGCGAATCACATCGTAGCGGAGGCAGAAGAGCCGGAACACGCAATATCCATCATGCAAATTTATGGAGAAGCATGGAATCTCCTTGCCGCAAGCACAAACCAAACAGACAAGCGTGCCGCGACATACGCCCTTGCCACGTACATGTCCAGTGCAGCGACACAAGCAAAGCAGCTCCAAAGTGGGAAATACAGAGCAGCAGTCCTGGCCGCCACCTACCTGCAACGGAGGTCAGCGCTAACGCGCACGTTACAAGCGATGCGAGTGAAGGGGAGATCAGGAGCGGGGCAAGTAAATAAACAAGTAGGCGTCGGCGCATCATGTTCACACAAGGAAACACCGACTTTAAGATACGAAGGCGATTGCGGGAGAAGCGGTAATGTCAACATCTATCCAGAATCAATTGCCGTAAATTTAAGGACAGCGACGCACATCAAACTGTTAAATAGCAGCAAGCTAAGGCCGCTGGCGTTAGAGCACTCAGTTAATGTGCAAGGGCTTTCGTCGTGGGAAGAAACAAAAGTTAAAGCCGAAGGATGCAGGGCCGTGTCAGGAAACGGCTATTATGCTGAATTTGTAGCGTCAACGAAAGAAAGTGATATAGGCAGCACCGTAGCACCGATTAGGATATTTACTGGCGGCAATGCGAGCGCAAATTGCGCTGTGCTAGAAAACGCCAAGATGAAATCAGAAAAGGATAACGACCTACTGATCAACAAAATATGCAACTATATTAAAAAACCTGATCCTCATATCATAAACGTATCGAGCCTAACGCCTGCCATGTTAGCAAACACAACTGCAGTCCGAGTGGCGTTCAGAAGCTTCATTCATGCAGCAACCGGTAAAGCACCTAGCGACGGCGAAATCGAGTTTCAACTAAAAACCTTTACGGATGGGACAAGCAACACTTCACAAGAGACTTCATAACAATTCTGAAGACAAAGAACGTGACGTACCACACTGACTCAGGATTCGTAACT
>NC_026737.1:1425363-1432056 GCF_000210295.1 Trypanosoma brucei gambiense DAL972
AAATTGCGCTGTGCTAGAAAACGCCAAGATGAAATCAGAAAAGGATAACGACCTACTGATCAACAAAATATGCAACTATATTAAAAAACCTGATCCTCATATCATAAACGTATCGAGCCTAACGCCTGCCATGTTAGCAAACACAACTGCAGTCCGAGTGGCGTTCAGAAGCTTCATTCATGCAGCAACCGGTAAAGCACCTAGCGACGGCGAAATCGAGTTTCAACTAAAAAACCTTTACGGATGGGACAAGCAACACTTCACAAGAGACTTCATAACAATTCTGAAGACAAAGAACGTGACGTACCACACTGACTCAGGATTCGTAACTGAGACATTTCTTGATGCAGCTAAAAACGAAAACGCACACAAGGTACTGATCTATCTAAAAGGTCAAAGAGCGGTGGCACAAGAAGCAAAGCAAGCACAAACAGACGAGAGCGAAATCTACAAGACGGTCTGCGGAGGTGAGGGCCAAGAGGAGTGCAAATTGGATGAAAAGAAAGACATGGAGAAATCAAACGAAACTCAAATGCGGAAATGGCCTAAAGCACTCCAGTGGATGATGGCACGACAAGGAGGAAATTGCAAAACAATACAGCAGGACGATTGTAAAGGCGACTGTACATGGGATGAGGGAGCTTGTGACGGCGCAGTTGGAATTTCTGCTTCGATGAATATTCCTCTGTTCATGGCATTTTTGCTTCTAGCGTAAAAATTTATTGGAAAATCATATTGTAGCAAACATTAATTTTTTTCTGGAAATATCTTAATGTAGTGGAATTTGCATTTTTATGGAAAGATCTTATTATACGAAACCGTATCTTTGTTGAATTATCTTGGATAAATTTTACATTCATCTTGTCTATATGTTATATCATACATTTTTTAAAATGTGCGTTTGTATTTCAACGCTTTTTGCAAACATGTGGAAACTTTGAGAGATCGTTTTTGTTGTTGTACAAATTTGATCTTTGAATGCAAAGTGGCATGTTGGTGGGATGTCGAAAATGGGTGCTATTTAGAATATTTTTGCTATTATGGTTTATTCGAAGAAATTTATGTTCACCTTTGAAGGTGTGAAAATGTTTAAATGTTTTCAAATGTTTTTGACTTGTGGGTATAACGTGGTAGAGTGATAGGGGTGTGAAAAATGAGTGTGATTATGAAAACTTGCTATTTTAATTTAGTTTATTTTATGGATATTAATAGTTATTAAGAGTAGTTTAAGGTTATGATATTAATAGCAGTATAGTAATAGTGTGCGTGCCATGTAAGTGCACATACTAACATTATGGTAAGAGTGGTGGTGCAGAACGACTGGAGACAAAATAGAAGCAGTTAAGCTGATGCCAAGGGCACAGTGGGAGTTAGCAAGTGAGTGGGAGAGGAGGAGGACGAGGAGGATATTATTAAAACAAAAGCAGAAACACAGGTAGATGGAGAGAAAAGGTAATGAAATATGCGCAGTTTTTTTCATTGTACATTTATCCTGCACGTGCTGCGCTAGACTCGCGACAGTTCCTGTGGCTATTCAAACCGGCAGGGGTCGTTGATCACAGCCGCGGTTCCATCCTTGATTCATCCAATGAAACCTTGAAGCTGATTGACTTATCCTCATATTCAGCTTCACGGGCGCGCTTCCTCATGGCTCTTGCAGTGCACACCCCTTACGACTTCGCTGCAACAGAAGTGTGGTTGTATGCGGAATCCAACTTCTTTGGCGATCGGTGCCTCTTCACGGCTCGAGCGGTCCCAGATGTTGACTCTAAGATCGGGGGCAGATGGGCTCCCCAGCTTGAAGAGCTCCTTCAGAAAGCCGGTTAGTTGCGCACTGAAGAACACTTCCCCGTCCTTCAGGGTTTCCATACCGTGCTTTCCCTTTAGCACTTGCAAGCTTGGGCATTCCAAGAGGTGCGCCGCAGCCTCCTTACACTCGACCTTCACCGAGTAATGCTCATTCTCCTTCCTCAGTTGGCCCTGCTTCGCCTGTAGGTGCATCGTCAGGAACTGCTTGAGTGTGCACTTCATTGTGTAGTATGAGCAGTGGGGTGATCTTTGCAAAAGAGGTGTTACCGCTACTGTGCGGTCCTTCAGCTTCCATTTCGGTGCCGTGGCGTGCGCGTTTGCCAAACCAGTGAGCACCACTGCTTGTACACACTGCTGTTTCCACCGCACACATTGTCCATTCCCTCTTTGCCTTCTGTGTGGCGGACTACCGGAAGACGCTTAGGCGGTCTTTCCCCATTGTCCCTTCCTGCTGACTCCAATGACCCACTCACCTCACTCTGTGCCTGAGCCTCTGCTCTCACTACCTTTCGCTTCGGCTTCACGCGTGGCTGAGGACACAATGACTCGTCGTGACCCGGGTGCTTTTCCAGCATGTGTCGCAGCAACCATCTGTAATGATATTGCTTTCTAAAAATGGAACACGCCACTGTAACTGACTGCTTCGCCACGTCCGAGTCTTCAGAGTTCGTGTTCGAGGTTGGTTCGTACTTGTGCCTGGTGGGCCATGTCTTGCTTTTGAGGACGCGTTGGCACCTCTGGCATACAAATTCCTTTTTATCCTGTTCCTCCTGCTCTGCATCGCCATCACTGTCGGACGCGTCCTGTGACTCTATGGCGCTGCGCCTTAACTGCTTTTCCGGGTTTTTCTGCAGCCACGCGTGTACAGTGTACTTTTTCGCACACCAACGCCATTTGAGTGCGTTGCCATTATCGGCCCCATCTTACTCCACTGCTGGCACTCTATCCGGAGGGTGCTGTGCCATATACTCCACGAGTAGCCCACACCGCTCAAAGACATCACCGCACACATGACATCTGTAACCATTCTTATGCGTCTGCTTCGAACGCTTAGCTTTCTCGGTCAGTACTGATGCACAATTCCTCCCCAGACCATGAATCTTCACTAGGTGCACCACGTCAGGCTTTCTCCGCCCGCAAACCACGTTGAACAATCGGCAAATGATCGGGTTGTTCTGCGTGGTCGCTATCCCAAGATCGGGTGTGTTCGCATTGTCCGCTGCTGACTCCGCCACCTGGTGCCTCTCTGCTGTGTCGCTGCGTGTTTCCTGTGTGTCGCACCGTATGCATCCAAGCTGGTCCGTCTTGCGTGTGAGCACCCTGTGAAGCGATCCAAAATGCTTCGAGGTGCCTGTTCTGAACTGCGCCAGCACCGACTCGCCCAGGCGGTCCAGCCTTGTGTGCTTCGGTGCGGCCCGAACGTAGTCGAGTAGCGCACTAAGATGCGTACGCGGCATCCGACCCTCCTCGAAGGCCTTGTATACCGCATTCCCGACCTTCCTCTCCACACACGTCACTATGTCAGTGATCCATGCTGGATACGACTGCAGCTTTGTGTTTCCCTGCTCAACTGCCTTTTCAGCAGCTTCATCGCGCGGCACCCCGCAGTGTGAGAACACGAACTGGAAGTTGACGGACACAAGAAGCCGCACAATACTCAAGATAAGATCCCAAATGCGTCCCAGAATCGAGCCCTCCACAACTTCAGGGCCAGTGCTCAGCACCATCAACAGCGAAATTAAATCCGTGAGGGTCACCACTCTCGTTCTGTGCGTCTTGCTTAGCTCCATGAAATCCGCTAGCCTCTTCAACCCCGCCTACATCGCCGCACATTCCGTGCGATAGCTGCATGATGGCGACCCAACTCCCAGCACAACCTTCTCCCGCTTTCCCTCTTTCGGGTACACAAGGGCACCTGCGCCTGAAGAGACGTCCAGTATCACCGACCCATCCGTCCACACCTGGTAATCATAGTCCTTGAACAACTGTACCTGCCGCATGGTGTGCACCTTCTTGTCCCTCCCCGGCGCACCCGCTTTGAGGCCGCCTGGCTCGTTGGTGTTAAAGTGGACGCACGTGGCCATCCGCAACACCGTCGCATCGTGTGGATTCTCAGGGCCATCAATGGTGCTTTACAGACGCTGTACCGTCGCAAGCATGACATGGGCTGGATGCTCAGGCGGGAATATGCTGTTCGTAATTTTTAATTGCGTTGGGCACTCGGCTTTCAGGCGTAGATAGCATGCCAAGGCTCTCAGGTGCGCCATATCATTTATAAACTTTAGCCGAGCTTCTCACACGGCATCCTCCCGATTGGCTGCCTTGGGAATACCCGTCATTATTTGTGCTGCCTGTGCCTGCACCCTCTCTAGCCTCTCACGATCCGACAGCGAGGAATCGGACCACCATGAAGCAATGCCGTAGAATATCTTAGCCCGGACCAGCACTAGGTAGAATGCTCGCAGTTTCTCCCTGTCTGGGCCCCATTCTGGCGACACCACTGCCCTAAGCTGCATGAGCCGCGTGTCTGCCGCTGCCTTCACGCTCCTTGCATGCTTGCTCAAACCCTTGTGCGGCTGCACGGTAAGACCGAGCAGCTTCGGTGTGTACACTTCCTTCAACACAGTCTCTCCAATCCTCAGGTAAAGCAGGTTTGTGTCCCGCGCACCGAACAGTGTGTACTCAGCTTTCCCCGCTGACCAATTTGTGACGCAACTCAGTCCTTGTTGAACGGTTCGCTGGATTGCATTCAGGTCAGAGCTCGTGCATACTATTGTGAGGTCGTTCGCAAAGAAAACGTGCTGCAACCCAGGGATGCAGTTCAGCCGCTTGCTCGGCGAATCCACCTTGACAATGAACAGCAGTGGACCATGCACCGAGCCCTGATGGGCGCCGCAGGTGAGGTGTATATTATCTGACAGCATATTGCTCGCCCCCACCCGCGCTGTACGACCCTGCAGAAAGCCCGCAATTCACGCTACCAAATTTTTTTTTTAGAATTTTCTTCGTGCCTTCGTGGGAGTTTCCCCTCACTGGCGCGGCCATCAGCCATCACCGTAGAGCCCTGAGATGCTATCGGTCTGGCGACTGTGGCAGAGTCTCCCTTTTTTATTCATCCTAACACTCCCTCTATAATTTTTGTTGTAGCTCCGCAGTTGAACGGAATACAGCAGATGGGGCGAGAAGCCCCCCACCCCAGACTCTCCAAAAGATGTCAATTAGCAATCCTTTTGTTTTGATTTTTGTTATTCGTTTATTAATCTCTCTCCCTTTTTCTGTTTCTGTTGCTTGTTGACTGCATACCCCCTCTGTCTCTAAGGGTGTCTGGACTATTCCTGCGTCCGGTGCTTTTCCTGCTGGCTCCACACTCGGCAATAAGGGGGGAAGTTGCAGAAGGGAGAGTGGGTTGTATGACTGTTACCTTAGGTGAGGACTTCACCTGTGGCCGGCTCCGTTCAACCGCAATGAGAAACTGCGCCAGCCTTTTAGAGGAACATACGTCTTGCACACACACACACCTTCCACCGCAAACCTGACACGTAACTCCTTCAAACCGGGACAGCTCATCAAGTGCAGCGACGTTTCTTCGCAGTCGCCGCGTTGGCTGGTAACAGCGCGCTCTACCTTCATACCGTGCATCTTCTTTTGATGTAGGGTGAGGCCAGTTTTGCTAGCACACTGCCTTCCGCATGTCGGGCACACCAACATGGATGCTTTTGTATGCGGGGAATCAGTGGCACAAAATTTTGTGCTTTTGCTGCATTTAAGCTCGACTCCCTCACCTTTGTGGAAAGCCTTGCAGTGTCGGATGAGGGAGTCCCTGCAACTGAGCACTTTTTGGCACACACCGCACTGCACCTCGCCCTTCCCCGGGACGTCAACGTTTCCCTCACGGGCACGCTTACGAGGGAATTGCACCAACACCACGGTACCGTCCTCCGTCACTATGCTTTTATGTTTGAATTTCTTGTGTAGTGTCAGGGAAGAACTTGTACCGAAGCTCGCCTCGCACAGGTCACATTGAAACGGCAGCTTCCGTGTATCCTGAGAGGCTGACGCTGCTGGGGCTCTACCATCTCCTTGCAATGAGTCCTCGTTCTCTCGCCCCCTTTTCACGCGGCAACTACCGCTGCCTATGCCATGTATTGTTCTAAGGTGGTGTAATAGTCGGCCTCGCACTGCGAATTTGGAGGCACAGAGGGTACAATGAAGCAACTGCGGTCTCATCGGGACTCGTGTGCTCGATGGTAGAGGAACGATCGCCACCACTGGAGGGGGCTCCGGGGGGATGTCCACTGCAGGTGTTGCATCGCCGTATTTGATCCTCCGGAGGGCATCAGCTCGCACAAAGCCATGTTTGTTTACCATATGCGTTACAGCACTCGAGCGGCATTGGTATGTGGCATCACATTCCGTACATTTGGTCGGTTCGGAGGTTCTCTGAAGAGTGCGTGTCGCAACAGTTGGGACCGTTTGTATTGTTGGCCCTATCGCTGCATGTTGCGGGTTGCACCATCGGCACTGTGGGGGCACACTCGGGTTGATCTTTCACAACATCCATCCATAGTGTCTTGAAGACCCAACCCGAAAGCGTGCCAGTGCCGTTTCTTCTTCCCTCGTCAGTTCTTCTTTATGTTTTGTTGGAAAGTGTTTGCACGTGATACCAAACCTATGAGTGTTCTCATGGACTTCTTCCGACCTAAGCACTCGCTTCGCATAAGCAATGATGTCGGGGATCCATGTGTCTCGCAACTGTGGTAAATCCGCGGCCTTTTTGGCCATTTCATCGCAAACCTCATTCCGTTTCACGCCACAATGGCCAAACACAAATTGCAGTCGGATACGCACCCTCCTTCTCTGAACTTGAAGCAGAAGCCTCCATAG
>NC_026738.1:0-102540 GCF_000210295.1 Trypanosoma brucei gambiense DAL972
TACGTCAGCAGCACTTGCCCACCATTTGTCACACTTTCTGTGCGCGCAGCCATGTTTGGTGTGCGTCCGTAGTAGTCGTATCCTTTTGTTACTTCATCATGTCGGATATCACATAACCCGGTGTGGATTCCGATTCTTACACGCAGCCCATTCCACAACTGGCGGTAAACCTCGGGATCCAGACGTGCACTTGGTGGAATATAGTGATCATCATCCTCAGCTTTCTGCATCTCGGAATTGCGGTAGAAATCATCGAAAACAGTTGTCCCCCAACAGTGTTGCAGGAATGATCGCTGAATGTCACTCGCGAGTTCCACAGCGGTGGATGCACTGCGGCAGGCAATCATAAAGGAGTCCCCAACAGTCTTCACCTCGTAACAACCATACTGCATGATGAGTGAACGGATCATAGTGTGATGAGCCAACACGGCATCGGGCATCAGTTCCGGGTGAGTAGACCACTGCGCAGTGCTGCTTTCGATGTCCGTGAAGATGAGAGTTACAGGATCTGTTGGTTCCCTCGGTGCTCTGTTGTTGTCTCGAGAATTAAACACAAACAAGCACAGAAGCACACACAATGCAATAGCAAGTGCAACAAAGAAAACAGAACCAACAATTATACCGGCAAGTTGTGAAGGACTAAGGGAAGACCCATCCATTACAGCATACTCCAAAGATGGCGTCACACCCCGACTCAGTACAGGCACACGGGGGTCTAGTACCCGAGACATCGACCACACAGAAATGTTTCCCGCCCCAAAATTAGTCTCGCAACGGTTAGCCGCCGTTACACGTCCCTTAACACACTCAACATCACTGTACGGTCCGTAGTGCATGTCATCCACACGAATGTTTGATTCTGTGTAAAAAAAAATCAACTAACAACGAGGGGCTTATCCTCTTCATGCGTGGAACGATGCTTCGAAGCAGACGCGCAGTGGCAAAGCCCCACAACCTCAGCGGTGTCCATGTAGATTCACGGGGGTTGTAGGCATGAAACATTGCAACTGTATCCGATTCCGTATTTTTATCGGCCCAGTGTGGTAGATTCGTCGCGAACACAAGTCGTGAGGCGCTTACAACTGCCGCAGGGGTCGCATTAAATGCTTCCACAAACTCATCATACAATTGAGCGACTTCGGAGAAGAGAACATACACGCGTCTATCATTTCGAGATTGGAGATACTGTGCAATCGCATGGGCATCTGGAGGTGTGAGGCCGATGGCCACAACATCCCCACTGCTTGGTAGATGGTCCACCAGAGTGTCACTCTCTTTAAGCAACAACATTGACTTAAGTGCCACATCAAATGTCATTAGCGATTTGTTGAGTACATCACCAATTACTTCCGCCCTTTTACTTCGAATAGCGGCAGACACGGCACCGGTAGAGGCATTTGAGAGGTGCATAGCAAGCACGTACAATTGTTGCCGTACCGTAGGCGAGAGCAGTAACACATTTCTACGGAACTTACCCACTATGGGGCTGGCCGCCAAAGGATTGATGAAGGTGACATTTGGAAGCCGGAGTGCATCCCTCGTCACTCCACCAAAGACAGCGGATACTATCCTGTTGTCCACCAATTGCGCGAGTTCACCTGCCACTTCACTCAGCTTCCTCCTAAAGGGGTGAAAAAAGAGTCGATCATCCTCGAAACTGCCATCAGCGGGGACAGATGATGCGCCTTCGTACCATCTCCTGGCGGAACGCTCGGTAATGTAACTATCCGCAATCAGAATGAAAACACCATATAGTGGGGCATACACCTTCACATTTGCACTCGAACACTGTGATGCACCCCAGGCTAGGAATCCTCTCTGAAGCGGCTCTATACGAAACCCATCCACGACTTCCTTCATGTAAACAGCGCTTCCACCCTGATTGCAGTTGCACATAGCACCCTGCATGGACGCAAACTCGCCGCACTCATTACCATAGTCACCCACGACAAGGTCATCTACAACGTAACGACGCTGGCGGTACAGAGAGTCCATAAAGGCCGTGCGGTCCGTCAACACATCAGTACTGTGTAGTGCCTGCGAAAGGATCTCACCAGTGAGCCATCCAGTCATCATCAGATCAGAAATGGCCTCGTTTATAGTGAAGTGTGGGGGTTTCGAAAAGCCACCCCATTCACTATTGGATTTTAAATGGTTATCCATCTCCTCCCGAAACCGCCGGACAGACGCAAGGGTTAGTAAATTCGAAGGAGGAATTGTGCCCGTGATGATTAATTGACCATCGTTCAGAGACACATTGGAAGCATACAAAGCGTCACGCCAAGTTCTTATTAGAGGGCCTTGTGATGTCGACGGAGCCAAAACATACATCTGTCTCGTCCGCTCATCCTTCACAATCCTCCCTATGAACCATTCGGTGGCGGGGTTGCGCACAGGGGCAAACAGGAGCACAGCCTGTGGACGTGTCTCAACAAACTGGTTCCATTCAGCTGCCAGGGCATCTTCATCTGCTCCAACTCCACCAGCTGCAGCAAATGCACCACAGAGTTCATGGCCCATCATGGATGATATATCCAGAGCGAATTCATACAATGCCTCACCGGATGGTGTTCCCTTCAAGTACGTTATTCCCACACGCGGGAGACCAAGGAAAACAACGGCATAACGGAAAAGTGCAAGTAACTCAGCATTCGGCTCCACACTTATGAAGTAAAGATGGGGATCCCACTCACGCACTTCAGTGGAGAAAGCGAGTGGGCCGAAACTAACTGCACCGTGTTTACTCAGCTCACCCTTCACCCACATAGTATTGGGTCCGCCAAAGGGACCAAATACAATCATCAGCTTGCCTTCGCTTTCCTTAACCACGGACTCGAAGAACTCAGCGACGGGAGTATCGTATGATGGTGGTCGAATGAAAGAAACCCTTGCCTTGGAGTTTGTTTTCCAACCGCGAGCTGTCAGGGATGCGTCAAAACCAGCGTTAAGTGAATCCACCTCCACCTCCTGAACATCAGGGCTATACATCAGGGAGAGGACATTTATTGTTATATTGTCTTCAGCCCTTCCTGTAGTTGAGAAGGAAAGCAATAGAAATAGTAGCTGCAGAAGCGGTAGCGACAACTTCGACAGCAGTGAGGTCATGCGTACTTTTAACTTGTTCGTGTGATCTTAAATACTACGTGAGGAAATGGAAGGAATGAAACGATACAGAGGCAACTGATAGGTTTTGCGAAAGAAACACCAGGGAATCACATGCGCACAGAAACAAATCATCACAAAGGGTGATACAGCTGCATGGAATGAATGTTGAAACGAGTCCGTATAAACTTATTCTGCGAATTTTTTTCAATCCATCAGCGATGTGAGCCTTAATTTAAGAACACCGCAAATAATGAGGAAAAGAAACCAAAAATTAAGCTATAGGCCCATTGATATCCAATGAGACCTGTTCCTGTTTGCAAAATCGTGATAAATTCTAAAGGGGGAGGCACATTTGCTTGAGGCAGTTTATCCAAACATTACAGCGTGAGTTAGTCGTTGTCAGACGCTCAGTGGGTTAATATCCAATTAGGTAAACAATTGGGTTCACCCTATTTAAAGGTTCTCCAGTGGCAAGTATTGTATTGTACCTCGACCATATTTGTGGTTTTCTGAGTTTGCCATTTCGCATGGAAGGCACAGCGTAACCGCAAAGAATGATAGCGTCCCCCAGTTCCTTTTCTGCTGTTATTCCTGCCCAGCTGCTTCACCAGATCATTCATGTTTCTACTCTCACAGACATGCTTGTTTCTCTGTCTTGTGCTACAGCCTCAAACAGTGGATGAGGCCTTAGTGCGGTGAAACATTACGGCACATATTCTCGTATTCACTCACACAAATACACAGATGCAAGCGCCGGTAACTGCGCTCCCCAATACGTAAACCTTCCAACCAACTGGAATGTGGGCCACTCGAAAGAACCACAATACATTCTTCTCAGAAAGTTCTTTATTAAATAATGTGACAAATCCCACTGGTGCAGTCACATCTCCCGTCCTCCACAAACTCAAGTACTACCTGCATCCAGTTGAAGTGGTATCCCTACTTTCAAAAAGTTATCGTGGAACTGCAAATTCCATGTGAGTTATTGCGCCGGCCGTAACCACTTTTGGTGAGTTTCATGATGTTTGGTACGTAAAGCCCCGATGTTTCCATGGTTTGAAAATCCATCAAGAAACAAACAAAAGAAACATTCCCCCCCCCCATCAGCACATTCCATTAAATGAAAAACAAATACATATACAAGGTTTCAACACATATGCAAACACGTGCATACACCCAGCCAGACTGCTTCCTCTGTTGCACTCATGCCGTCTCGCAAACTCTCCGACAGGTCAACGGAGAAACACAAAACTTAGAGTCCTGCCGGTTTCACACACTTATGTGTGACAAAAAATATTTACAGTAAAAAAACGTATTTTGAAGGGGAGAGTTTCAGAAAACAGTTCCACAAAGACATACATAACAAACAAGAAAATCCTTAGCACATCATAATCCAAATCAAACAAAGGAGCGAACGTCTTTTTATTCTTTAGCATCGATAAAGGGGACAAACAAGGGAAACAGAATAATACCACCTATCCTTTGTCCCTCCCATCTACCGTTGTAACTATGTAAGAGATAATAAACGCTTCAATACAAGAAAAAAGGAATCCATTACACGGTACGTTACTCCGATGCACAATAACAAAGTATTTTATCCTTCTTAACCCCCTCTACATAGCACCGCTGCCTCTTATGTTTTTGAGCATCTGCTTTGCAAAATAAGTCCAGCTGAAGTCAGTAACTTGTACGTTCCGCTACAGCGCCTTCAAATAAGGACAGTGGAAACGTAGATGGGGGGAGGGGGGGGGGACGCCCCTCTCATCCGTTTCCAGATGGAGAGTAACCTCCGATCTATGCGGGAGTTGTGAAGAAAACGGCCCGCGAGCGACCGCCACCTTTGCTGTATTGCGGCGTGTTCCCTGATGCTGTCGAACAAGCTGCGGTTACAGAATGAAAAGGACTCTTCCTAGTCTGGACGAGCGCCCAGGGCCGTAATGAGGTGGCCCGTTGCGCTTGGCTGTGGATTCGGCCGACCGGAATGTGTCTCATAAGTGTCCCATTGCGGTGCTTCGGGAACTTTAGGTAAAAGACACCAGGGGATCGAGTGTGTGAATATTCTCCCGTCCACAACGAGTTTTCCACGGGTGATGTTAGTTCTGCAAGAATCAGTTCCACGCGACCTTAGTTGTTTGGAGCGGGCAGTGTGTAAATGCATTTTCCCTCGCATCCCTTGCTGGCTATAGTAGACCTCGTTTCGGCCGGGGGCGACAAACTGAAAAAAAAAACGGTATAATTTTGACGCGTGGGCGAGTCCGCTCCTCCCGCAGAGGATAAATTCATACGCACAATAAATTAATTGGACATGACTTTTTGTGCAAATAACGCACCGTTTTACGCCGAGTCCGTCCACCGGGTCCCTATTTATTCCGTAAAGAAACGGCGGTGTTGACACTAACTAAAAGTAAATTTTGCGCTTCAACGGGTAGACCTAGCTCCCACACGTCCAAACAAATTGCGGCTAACATCGTCTACCTTTGGTAATTCAACAGGTGCATGACCACCACAATACTAGTGGTTACGAGCTTCAAATTGCACGACTGCCTTTTACGGTCGTGTAAAGGCACCTTTCCCGAGTGGAGCGGGTGATGGGAAACCCTATCCACATAAGGTGTGGTGCGTCGTGCGGTAAAAGAGGCCTTGTGCCTCACGGACGCGTATGTGGTCCACCACTTCCAGCCAGGTTCTTCTCGGGTAGCGGTAACATGACTTCGCCGAGACGAAGCAGTTTGCTAGTAAGAAGGCTCTACTTAACGCTTGCTGTTCATTCCTTATTCAACGGCAGCGATTACGCAGTGACTGTACTGCGTATTACTTGTGCATTACATGTATGTAACCTTCGGGACCTTCACACGTTTAAACAAGCGGTAGGAGGGCAAGTACGTATTCGATTTTTTTAAAGACTTAGTCCAAGCATAGGATTCACGTGGAGGTTCCGTGACTCGGCCTATGTGAGCGTGAAACACAAAGGAATGTGGTGCACAAGTGTCATCGCGCATCCATCAAAATTCAAATTTTAAGTTGACGAAGCAACTTTTTTTTTTTGTAAAGGAACATAAAAAAAAAGAGAGCGAGAAACCAACCAACAACTTTAGCCAGCCACGATACTGGGATCGGCGTTTCACCACGCAAGTCTTGTGGGGACAAAACGCTTGCGATCACACACCATTAAAGAAGGGCGGTAATTTTGTTGGTCGGGCGAATTTGCAAATTTCATGAAAACTAATAGAAATACCTCCATCGACACGGTTGCCTCAGGCACTCGAGAGAAGTGCTTGTGTTCGTGTGCGCGTCCGCATGGAGTAAGTCTGACGACTCAGAAAAAAAAAATCAAGATCAAAAAGGTAAAGTCGTCAACGAGGAAAGACCATGATTTGGCGAATCGGTGTACGTTAACGGTAACCCCATTTTTCCTTAAAATCCCAGTTGCGAGTTGCAGTTATTATTATTATTATTATTATCATTAATTTTTTCCCTTTGTTTCAGCACGCTCTTAAACAAGTTACCTTGAAGTTCTTTCCTCTACATGCGGCTGCATGTGCTGACCCATTTTCCTTTACATATGCCTACTCGCCACTAGTTACTATTTGTTAGACAATATTACTCATTTACCTGTTTATTACCGTTTTACGTTTATGTCGTGACCTACCCCTCCACCACCGCTGAACAGTATTCGTATGACGATTAGTGCTACTTGGAAAGCCCCTCATTGACAGCCAGGGCGAACATGGCGCCAACGAAGATGCCACCCAGGAGCGAAATGATAGTCCAATTTGCGGCAAGAGACCGCTCGCCAGCTGTTGTCAGTGAGCCGGTGCGCGGCGCGTAGATTTGTGATATTCCACCATAATAACCGTACGTGAAGCCCCAAGCGTGGACAAGAATGTAAGGGAGCCAAGGGCCGGTGATGATGCTTCGCACGCAAAGCACAAGTGGGATAATGAGCAGCATACGCGCAAATGTCCCAATCAGAACCCACCGCGGTGAGACGTGTAAGGCTTTGAACTGAAGGCAAAGACGCGACAAGAAATCACCCAAATTGAACAATGCGGCAGCGATCGTCAAGTACCAGCCGTCACCCGTATCTGCCTTGATGGCGAAGTACACGGCAGGGTAGACGAGAAATGTGGTGAAGAAAACCATGAAGCATGCGAACAGCATGGGCCAAACGCGCCAGAACACATTCCATACCCTTGCCATTAACATCTGCTGCGAAGTCGTGATGTTTTCCACCTGGTCCATGTCCTTCATTGTGTCAGGATCTACAGTGGCGGTCATTACATTTCCTTTGTCAGTATCATCGCCTCCGTGGGGGTCATCATCCTGATCGGCCGGCCCTTTTGCTGCGCCGTTTCCTTCGTCACCATCTGCGCCCTTATCATCAATCCCTTTCCTCGCTGCATATCGGAACTCTGCCGCGTACTTTTGGGCGTAAGGGTTCTTCCTTAGCAACACTAAAAGGGCGCAAGATATCACCTGCATAAACATGACCAATCCAAAGTATATGCGCGACTGTATGAGCATGTTGTGATAACCGCCTCCCATGGATGCTTTTATGACGATCGAGAAGAAAGATGTGACGACGCCGCACACAGCGATACCCCACACGACGGAGCTATAAAATTTCGTTGGAAACGGGGCGATGAGTGCGGCGTTTCCAGCATCGCAAAGCGTCATCGCTACGCCATTTGCGATAGCAATGAGCATGATGGTCACCTTGGCACCGGTTTCTGTTGTCGTAACGATAGTAACCATCATCACGGAGAATACCAACACAATTGGAATGACAAGACCTACACCGAGGCGAACGGTTACAGAGATCCGCCGTCCGATTGGCGTAAGCATGAGCGACGCCAAAACCAACTCTACGAGGAACGCTGCAATACTGTAGTAGGTAAACATATGTTTCCAGAACTTCGGGTCCTCTGGCTTTGCATCAGGTTTCCCCTGCGCATACTTGTAGTACTCGATGAAGAAGAATGGCATCGAAAAGATGGAGTTTGTCACCACCACCACCGACATTCCGAAGAAGAGGAAGGTGACGTAGACGATGAATTCATTGGCTGAGTCAAACCCGAGCATCCTTCTGATTTTAATGATCACTTTTGTCTAAAAACCAGCCCTGTAAAGAGAGTGTGTTTGCAGTGACAGGTGAGAAAAGACGGGGATTTCGTGAAACTAATGCAAGAGCGGAACGGGGATGTGTAACAGAAACAAGTACCATATATGTAAAGGTCTTGCCTGTTGCAGTATGGGGAAAAGGTTGCGTAACTTCAACCCGAGTTTCGGACCTCAGTCCTCCACCAAAGCGCATGCACATGTGCAAACAAACAAAAAGAAGCGGTGGCCGCAAAAGGTGTTTTTCAACAAATGCAACCCTTCTCCCGTGGCTTAACCCACAAAATCGAAAGACATCGTTAATGACTTTTCCTATGACCCAACGGGCAGAGAAAACATTTCCCTTTTTTAAAATGTTCCACAACAACCCCCTTCTTCTTTAGTTATTACCGCATCAGCATCTTTGCTCTCCTTTCTTCGTTATGGGCTCCTTCATCTTTTGTTTTTGAAAATGGGGGGAGGGAATGCAATTACATGATGTTGATTATAATGCAGTGATTACAAACTCTCCGTCTTGGCGGAGCTCCACGCTTTAAAAAACAACAAATGTTTCCAAGTATTAACCACTGCGCCAATACTTTGATTGCAAGGCACTTAACTCACACAATTACAACACGAGGCAGCGGCAAACCTTTCTTATTCACAACTGAGGAAGGCACCACCCATCCGTGTTTCCTTTTTTTTTTCCTTCTTATTATTAATGTGCCTCATTAACTAAATGCAAATGGCATCACGACAAGGTACTATGAAACCGCATCAGGACAAAAACGCAATGCTTTTGAGTTATTTAAGAAGCGTAGAAGAGGAAAGATCAGTACTGAAGAAGACTTGGAAGCGATTTAAAGCTCGAAAAGTTATTATTTAAGTCGGGTTTCTCGAGTGAAGTTCATATGCAAAAGAAAACAAATAATACATATTCCTCATCCATGTGAAGATTTACTGTCAAACAGTCGCAAGAAGAATTCCCTCAATGCTGAAGAAACATCGTAAAGGTATGCTCAATATTATTGGGTGCCTTTCTTTTTTTTTTTTTGGTCCTGCCATAAACGTTTTATCATTTAGTTTTTTTTGTTGCTTTGCTGTGGAAGAGACATCTCAAATACGCGACAAAAAAAACCAAAAAGAAAAAAAACGGCAAAGGAGGCCTCCTCATCCCTCAAATATGCTCCTTTAAATTTAATCTTTTAAAAAAAAAATAGGACGGAAAAAATGTGTTGTGTACAATTAAACGACGATATGAAAGGAAGTGTATGGGTCCAAGTTGAAAACACAGCACACCACAGCCATTCACTTTTAATTTAGAACTCGTATTTGAAATTTTATGTTCGATGTGTGCGCATGCATCCTTCTTGTACTTCCTCCCCTGTTGTGAGCAGCCCTATTTTTTTTATTGTTTTTTTGAGTAAAATAATGTTTATAAATATAACTTCACGCGTGTATATATATATATATTCTATTGCTTCAATTGCACGAGTAGTAAGTTATTGGTGCATGGGTTGTACCACCGAAACTATGTAAAGTAATAACATTCCACACATTTCATGGCGCTTTTCCCCCCCCCCCCGCCCCTTCTTGTGGAATCATAAACTAATGCACTGCAGTTTCAAAATAAAGGTTTCATTAGTTCTCCCCGAATACCCTTTCGTTGTATTCGCACATTCGCATAGGAATAACGCGGCGTGTTTTTTTTGTTTTTTTTTTACAACTTTCCCTCTGCGAGTTGAGTTCTTGCGGGTTGACATGCGAAACTCACATCTCGTGGTTGTCTTCCTCGTGTCCACGCGGCTGCAACGAGTTTGTGTCACATTTGCACCGTGATTTGGATTCGACACATTCATTAACTTGGGGTACATAAGTCGTGTACAATATATGTTAAACTGCTAGTGCATAAATGCTGTAACTTCACCGATGCCTTTCAACAACTAACGGAACGCAGTCCTCCATTTCTGACACTTTTGTAACTATTAACGGCCATCTTTCCAATATTATTATTATTGTTATTTGATATTTGTTTCTCTCAGTTTCGAACTTTAATATGTAGACGTTTGACATCTCGGTGCCCCAAATATGAGGCACTTGATTATATCCTCTACCTCCTTTTTTTTTTTGCCTTATGTGCCCTACGGAGTCATTCCACCCGACTGTCGTTAACAACTCCTCAAATAAACTTCATAGGGCATGTGAAGCTTTTCTTTTTGTTTTTGACGAAAAAGAGGAGGGAAAAAAAGAAAACAATTCGCCCATAAGCAAAATATTCCGAATGTCTCAACAAATAAACATTGACACTTCTCCTCACATCATCATAAATGCAATGCCATTGTTGGCTCTTCTTTCGCGTCGATGTGCGTGTAGGTTTATATATTTAAACATATATATATATATATATATATGTAAATATAAAGAAATAACGACGAGAAATCATAATGGTGCCGAAGCCCGACAACATAAAAAAACATAATTCCATAAAAGAACTAACCGCTGACGCAATGGACAAATAATGAAAAATGATGAAAAAATAATTTCTAATTTTGACTTTTCTTCATTAAAATAAGAGAAGGGAAGTGGTGCATTTCTTTTCTTTCATTTTTAAAATTCACACGTGTCATAAAAGAATGATTGCACATCGAAGCAATAAAAGAACCCTTTCGTATGCTAATTCTGTTGTATTTTATTTTCACTGATTTGTTCCGATAAAAAAAGAAAAAAAAGGAAATATCCAAAACATTTTTCAACCCAACACCAACACTAAGAGAGAAGAGTTAATGAATTGCATGGACTCCCATACAAACAAAAAATATAATAAACAAACAATTTATAATTACTAACAGTAAATAACAAATAATGGAAATGCGCTTCTACTACATGACAGCACAGAAGCAATTACCGCTCCTTTCGCAAGCCATCGTCTCAGTGCGGAAAAGACGTTGTGGAGGAGGGGGAAGGGGAAATGCAAAACAAATTAAAAAACAACAATAAGACTCTGAAAAAGAAAAAAAAAGTTTTCAAATGCATTACAACCATATTTAATAGTAACAAAGAACATCATGACGTCTTACCTGTACACCCAAGTTGGGATGCGTTGCGGAAATAATAATAATAATAATAATTTTTTTTGTTTTTTTTTAAATCTTGCTTGTTTCCAGTAGCTCACATAGGGAAGTGTAACTATGTGGCAAAACCAAAAAAAAACGAGGCTGGAAATACACCAACTGAGGAACAAAAACTGCAGAAAGAAAAAAACCAAAGAATAATTGAAGTAATGAAAATCACTAAGAAACAAAATAAGACCACCCCTCCCCCCAAACAAAAACAACATGAAAGATCAGACATCATAAGCCATTTTCACAGCTTTCCCCACGCACCATTCCATGGGGAACGGGCGAAGGTGCCGTCACCGAGCTCAACTGGATAAGTCTCGCAGGTAGTTCCAAACTTAGTCTTAAATTTCTTTTGAACGCTTTTTGCTACACGATTCACAGCATTTTTTTTAAATGAGGAGAATACAGCCACCAGGCCACCGCCCATCAGGCGGCCGCCACTAACGTCGTCATCGCAGTTAACAGTTGAATAAAGTTAAGTTCCTCAGTGGATATTTTAAGGAGGTCACGTCGCCCCTGATGAGTCGCATTCAAAAGCCCACCGACCCTTCAGAAACGCTCTTCATGACTGAATTTGCAGTTCACTCCACATAATTCAATAAACTGCAGTGCGCGGATCTGCTCGGAAATTAAGATATCACGATAATACTGGTTAGAAGTGAAGTAGGGCTTACAGGACTCCACAAACGCTACGGAATCTCCATCAGTGAATTTCTTTTGATTTCTGGAAAGTTCTCGGAATGTAAATGGAGAACCGTTTAATTTCTACTTGCTTATAACCTCTCGCGCATCCTCAGCATCTGACCGCAACGTGTTGTAACCGCCTGCCGTTGCTCCCGTCAATTCATGATCAATCATAGAGTTGATAAGAAGGAAACAAGCAGAGTCGCCGAGAAGAGGGAACAATGAGTAGGATTCAAATGTTAAGGAATTACAGTCCAACGCCAGAAGTGAACCCTCCATTGCATGAATTGATGCAAACTGGTCCATAATGCCCACATTAACGCCAGAGAATTCTGTTTCAATACGATGCGCCAACCTTGTCATTATGATGTTATCTTCTTTGCTGCAAGGGGGAAGGATTGAAAAGGTGGAACCGGACACATATAGGCCTTCATTATACTGTCGTGTTGCCACTGATATGATGGCATTCAGTAAAGCCACGCTGTAGGATGCGGAGGCACTCATACCAGAACCCATTGGAAGACTTCCTTTTGAGATGGCACAAAACTCCTGCAGCTCCGGTGCATTCAGCGACATCCCGAGATGATTAAGCGCCAACGTGACTGCACCTCGAACAAATGTGGTCCAGTTTTTACCGTTGAGACCCCGGCCAAGTTTATCGAGAATAAAGTTTTCACCAGTTTCGATTGCAAAGCGCATCTTTCCATCACAGCAGCTTCGCAAGCCACCAACGAGTATGTGGGAACCTCCCTTTAGTGCGGCGGGAAACACGTAGGCGTCCATGCAATCCACATGTTCACCAAAGAAGTTTACGCGGCCGGGTGCAAATGTGAAAAGAAGCCACATGACATCTTCTTCGGAAGTGACGTTGAAAGCTTTGAGAAACTTCGGCTTCATTTCTGCAACGGTAGCGGCAATTCGTTCATTGGAGTAACTTGGCATATTTGGTTTTGTGGGCTGAAATAATAGTAAACAAAAAGCTGATGGATACCTTTAAAAAAGGAAGAAAGATAAATAAGAATACGAATAAGGATGGGGGAAAACAAAACAAAAATAAGGGCATGAGGATTTCACTTTACAGCTTTCAGTACACGACACAACGTCCATGAAAAAAGCCCGAGTTTAATGAAATGACAACGACAGACGTAAACGAACGGCAAAAAGAAAAGAGGGCGTAAGTCAGGGGCAAAATAAGGCGCCATAAAATTAATTCTTCATTAAGGAAAACAAGACAAAACAAAAATCGTACGCTCACGGTGGATACAGATGTACTTGCTAAAAATAAAGCACAGGAATGGAAGTGGCCGTTTATGCCTCGCTTCTGTAATGGTCCACGGAGATAACTAACAATAAAGTCTTATTTCATTTTCTTCCGCTACAAATGATGTCGGATGACAATCGAAAGGAGATGCCTAAAACTACCCTGACGCGTCCACGCGCGCAATAAGTAAAATATGCAAACAAAATAGGCCGACCAACCCATCAAACACAGACGAGCGCAAATACGCACATACACGATGCCCAGTCGTTGTGCCTATAAGCGAGACTTTAAGTAGTGCTCAACGGCATGACGTAACTTATTAACATTTTCTCGCCTGTCCTTTGCCTTAAACACCGCCTGTCCCGGGACCAAGCAGTTTGCACCTGCAGCTGCAACGACATTTACGGTGTCAAGGTTAATAGAACCATCCACCTGAATGTTCAGCTGTGGGTACCGTTCCCGCAACTGCTTTACTTTTTCCAACGGTCCCTCCATAAACTTTTGTCCAGCAAAACCGGGCACAACAGTCATCACCAGCACCATGTCCATGAAACCACCGTCGATGAGTGGAATAAGAGCATCAATTGCCGTATGAGGGCTTATGGCAATTCCCACTTGCATGCCAACTGCTCGAATTTCTCGCGCCAGCATCATCGCATCATTTGCTGCTTCAAGATGGAACGTAAACTGCGAGGCTCCCGCATTAGCAAATGGCCGAACCCACTTTTCGGGTTCCGTCACCATGAGATGAATATCAAGAAAAGCACGCGGAAGATGACGACGCAGCCCAACCACAGTATCAGGGCAAAATGACATGTTTGGGGCAAAATGACCATCAATGACATCAACATGCAGCCATTCGACAGCACCCCCTTCAGGAGACAATACGTGCAGGGAATCTAATAATAACTGTGTTGGATCCGCCACCATAAGGGAAGGTGAAATAATGGGACGCAGTGGCTCTTTCTTTTTTATCGACAAAAATGTCGACTTGTCCTGATGATCGAACCTGTACATGCTTTTTGTTTTGATTCTTTATATATGAGTGGCTTTGTGTCCCCTGTTGCTTGTTTTCTTTGCCTTTGTTTTTTTTTTTGCTAAAACTTTACGCCCCGCCGACCAGATGGTATTGCAGTGGATAATAGATAAGACAATGCATATCACATCCATTCCTCCCGTTTTACAAGCAGAGGGCAGTTGTGTTGTGAATCCCGTTGAATAAACTGCAATGACATTCATTCTTTTTAACTCCCACACATCACCAATAAACTCCCCTGTTAAACGATCGTCGCGGCACAAACGAAGGTTTCGCCCGCTGAGACCCGCATTCCAACACAATTTGACATATGAGCTCCCACACGGTAAGTCAAATTAATCACACGCATATGTTATTCAAAAACTGCATATCTGCTTTCCGCAACCGTTTCCCTTCCCTTCACCCCCATTATTTATTTTCTCCTTATTTCAGGAACGTTCCTTCCCTTTTTTTTTTTCGTATTTCCACTATATTTGTCGCCTCCCTGTTTTTTTTTTGCGTTACTTTCACACACGGGACACTCTTGACTGCGCAGCGCGGAGCAATGAGATGGTCAGTGACTCAAGTGGCCGCACCAATGGAAAGATAAGTTAAACCGCTGCAAGAAATGTAATGCTGTTTTGCAAAACTGAGTGTGTTGCAGCCTCCAGTGGGGATCGGGGCGAAATCCCAGAAAAAAAATATGCGATGTAACTTCCTGGGAAAACTTTGCAGGTCGTTCCTCTCAGTTACGGGATTTCGTTGAGCAGAAATGTCATTCCGTGAATCATTTAAACTCACTACCCCTAGGGAAAGTAAGAAAACAAATAACAACAACACACAGAAAAAACCACAGATTTAAAAAGGAATTAACAAATGCTGAAAAAGTATTCGCGTAGCATTGTGCCGCAGGTACACACAATGCTTAGTGATTGAAAAATTGAAAAAAAAACGAGGATATCATATCACCTCTAAAAAAATGGTGGGATCAACTATGGAGGTTATCGGGGGCCCTCTGTACGGCAGACATGGTACATATTAAGATTAAGGTATGATGAAAATAAAGGTGCACAACCAAAGCCGAAGCCAACGGGCGGTAAGACATAAAAGGATAACAGTCTAGTTAACCCATTTCTTCAATCAACTAGTGTATTTTATTCATTGCATCGTCACTATTGTGATAACAGTAAACTGTCTTATCTTTCCCACTTCGGGGGCTAATGAATTAAACATCGACCTCCCCGCGAAGTAAACAATAATCCTGTGCACATCCAAGTCATAATGCAGGAGTAGAATAAAGTAAAAAAAAAAAGAAAACAGACATTCTTATTCCTTTTCGAGTCCTCGTGGAAGTTGACCCCTCCCGCAACGCATGTCAAATAATAATGATCACAAAGGACCCGGACGGTGACACGGGCGTATACTTTGCGGACTTATCAACCGAAAAGATGCTACTGATGCTTTGTTGGCTTTTTTTGTTCTTCCTTACAGGTGAAGGTAAAAACAGCTCCTCAGATTCAGGAGATTGTTTCTGTCATTTTGCAGTACCGTGACGTTTCCTCATGCCAGAAAATTCCGAATGAGCTTCGGTATTTCCATAAAATACGTAGAAACAGTCCCTGACGCAAAATGCGGGCACACAGTATTGCCAGCACGGGGTTGTGTTTGACCAAGATTAAAAAACTTTGTATGATACAAATTAGTTTTGATGTCATTTTCCAATGATGTCAGACAAAGCAGTTCAACGGTTTCAATTTTTTCCCCCCAAATGCATTTCTCCACCTATTTCAACATCGTATGGATATATGTACTGCTCTATCAAGCGAGTACATTGTTACAGAGGCATTCTCCTTGCTGCCATCGTCAAACCAAATAACGGAACCGAATTTACCCAACCCTTAATCTTTTCATTTGAATTCCTTCAGCTTCCCGACATGATAATATAAACACAAATTTTACGGTTCCATTTACCACTTCTAAGGACATCTTAAATGTTTTTATGTTTGCACTGCGAGATGTGATTTGCTATACTTCAATAACACGAAAAGAGAAAGAAACAACAATAATGAGCACATGAGAGATAGTGAGGGTAATTCTAGTTTCAAATTAGTTGGTATTTACTATTATTTTTAAAAAGCCAATCGAGAGCAAGATACCTCCACAAACACCGAGCAGGAAAAAGTGAAAAAAAAAACAGTACGCGACGCAGCAGTACTGATCACTTACGCAATGATTTGTTACATCAGTACACGCGAAGAGACGCAACGATGGCACACGGAGGCACATATTTATTTTGTTTACTGAAGTACTGAAGAATAAGCAAAGGTATTTATCGCATTAACGGTACGAAATAGAAACCAACAGTTACAACATTAAAGCCATAGGTGTTAAAATGAAGTTAAAATCTCAGCCAATGAATTAGGTGTTGGGAATTATAGAAACCTATTTGAGCAGCACCATTTGCAATTATTTAAATTCATCACAATGATTCAAGACCTTAAAAAATAAAAATAAAATATGTTAAAAATAACCGTCTAAAAATAAAGAAAAATTGTAAGGAAACTCGTACAAGCAATGACGCCTTATTTTTCTCATGCATATTCCATATACTTAATGAAAATTACGAATGAATACGGTTTGACGGCAAGCCAAATTATCTATACTGGTAAAATAATACCATGGGTGATATTCTCCAACAGGTTCAAATACATTGAGTGAAATATTCCTGAGGCAACAAAGACGATTAATAGAATGGGAAGGCCGCTTTTAAATAACCAACCTTTTTGCTCACAATTTTCTCTTTTAAGCCTTCAGTACATATCTTCCAGGGAGCGATTGAGTATGCACAGACTGTAGCGCGCGCCAACCCCGTCTTCAAGTGCAAACATCATGTTCAGTTGTCCCTCCCCGTTTCCACCCAGTTTTCGAAAATTTTTTTAATAAAAGCCTCTGCTCCGTTGGTCGTGAAATTCCACCGCTTTCAACATTATCGTAAAACTCCCCATACATATGTTGTGTACTTTATTGATGATCACCTTGCTGTATCCTTCCTCATTCTTACCCAGATAGGAATATGAGTGCCATCATCAACCGTTTCGTTTGTCAGCGAGTTTGGGCATAAATACATCTGTTTTTCAATGTTTCTATGCGCAACAGTGGCCACGAGCGATTAACCCAAAATTAGGAAAGAAAGTAATAGAAAAAAAATGCAGTCGTATACATAAATGCACAAGTGGCCGACGTTCCGCACGTACATATGGGGGTCGGAAGCGCGTATCACAACGCAACCCACCTGTTAGTGTCTCCAGACTATTATCTCCATTCCCAAACCTGTTTACAGCTGCGGCTGTTGCAAAAAATACACTTGCAGTTGCCAAACGCAAACATGCGAGGTTCATCGACCACACGAAACCCCTCATCGCTATGGTGCAATGACGGCGGCGGGGCTGCGCCAGCCCCCTCTTTTCCTTTCATGAGCTTCTGATCACCTGCACTATCGAAGGCGATCAACCACGCCCCCGCAAAGTCTTGCCTCTCCACAGTCACTGGCTAAACTCGGTGACGGCGGCAAAGTTGCGAAAGATGACTCGCACAGATTAGGCAGCCGGCCGCCGGCGACTGGACCTTCCACGAATCTCCCGATGCCAGGAAAACAGAGCGTTTCTACAGTCACGAGTCCCCCCCGTTATCCGCCTGCTGCTTGACTCATGGGCCACCGTCTAACCGCCGAAAAAAAAAAACACAAAGCACATAACAAAACCCTATCATCCACCCGAGACCGTCGTGGGAGGGCTCAATTTCCACACACCCGCCGACAGACGCGGAGGCTTTTCAGGGCTTAATGCCATCTTGCGGTGATTCGACACCATGCGCCTCCCCAACTGTTGCCACGAACCGATTCCTCCTTCTCGTCACCTTAAACACCACTCGTCGCCCGCAACGTACGTATCGCGTCGCCAATAAATCCCACATTGGGACCTTAACGGCAGCCGCGGGGTATTCCCTTGTGCCCTCCAGCTCCAACGGCTTTTAGGTTCCACTTGAAGGGAGAACATCTGAGCAACAGTTGTGTATTATGAACCTTTGCAAGAGATTCGGTTTATTCTGGTGCTTGAGTGCTGTCGGATGGCTGCGATATGGAAGGGAATGGAGCCACAGCCAATGGGTGGGAGCAATGTCCCTCGTCCCACCGTATTTGTGAGGTTCCAGCTGTAGTTCCGAGTGGTATGGTCGCGCAGTTCATCGTCTACATTCTTTCCCGTAGCTCACCGAATCGGCTTGGTGCAGTTACAGGCCGCGTGATTCCTCCCACTGCTTTCACCTTTTCAGTCACATCATTCGTGGGGCAAATGTTGCTTCCAAGTTGGTAGGGGGTTATTAGGCTGCGTTGTTTGTGCTCTTGCAGATTTTTTTGTATGGAATTGGATGCGGCGCACAACAGGTTCGTCAAGGTCGTTGCTGGGAGAACAGTAGGAACGTTTGGCTGTTGTGCCTACTTGGAGGGTGGCTCACCTGTTTGTCTTGTATTCCCATGAGATTGCAGGGAGAAAAAAAAAGGTGTGTGCGTATGTATGTGAACAAAAAGCAGCAACCTGCGTATGATGCCAAAGTGGAAATAGCAATCTGCATTCCGAGAGTGGGTTAATCCCAAGGAGTGGGGCGAGGGTGGGGGAGGTGATGCATTTATGGAAGCCGAGACGAGACGTCGACATCTTGCTGCTTGATCGTCGTCGTTTCCTCCTCATATTCACATTAGTTTCTCGTTGCATGACGATCGTTATTTCCCATTTGTACTGGAAGGAGGCTTTGGGTACTCAAGAACAAAATCACGTGCTTGGAGGTAGAGGCCTACTATAGCTAAGTGCCGCAGAAAGCGTCGGTGAGTTGAGCTACCCGCAGGATCTGTTTATACGTAAAAATGGAGTGGGGAAGGTTAGCGTTAGCTGCGGGATCTCAGGTACGGCGCGGCCGAGCGATATTTATGGTTTGCTAGGTGTTATTTTGGAAGACAACAATGAACCAGGTGGAGGCATCATCACAATTGCAGAAGAGAGAGGAAAATCCTATATGACAGTAAAGGTATTTTCCCGCAACAGCGGTTGTGTTGATAGTCGTTTGTAATGTTTAAATTTCTTCAAAGCTAAACGAGGTGGAGACACACAACTGATCGCTGCTACTTTTTGTTGTACTCTGCATATACGGGCGTGTGTGAATGTTCCCGATGCAGCAATGGGTGACACCACTCGTTTGTAAAAGGGAACGCAGCAGTATGCCACGGTAATGTATGTGCGGTTATAAAGGATGCATCAGACTTCTTTATTACGCCTTCGTGGAACAGAAGGTAGGATGACTATAAGAAATAAATAAAATGTAACCCTCATCTATCTGTATCTGCTCCCTTTAAGCGAGGGAAACATCATCGAAATTTGTTGGATAATCACGAAGGTCATTGTTGTAACGGTGGTCGCAATTATTATTACGAGGACATAAACAGACTTGTTCTAAATTGTAAATGATGTATGTGCCAATTTCATGGGAAGAAGAGGAAAAATATAAGAGAGGTGGTAGCAAATGTCGTTAAGCTCTACTTTATTTAGAGTTCGTTTGCTACCGCTCTCGCCTCCTTCAATCTCCGTAATGCTGTCACAACTCCTATGGGCAGCTCAAGCTTTCTAAAGCTTCTATCACGTTCATTTGCGATGAACATCAATGATGAAATACGCTTGTTTGCTTGCTCGTTTCTCACACAGCCGTACAATGCTGAGGTTTCATATCATTTGGAAGTTACAGATTTTTATGTGGTGTTGAGTTGATGAGAGAAAAACAAAATCAGAGGGAGGGGGCAGTAGTTCGAAGCAAAGGAGAAACACTAAGTGTAACGTCTACCGATGCATGCGAAATCAACGTAGCTTTATAATCTGGGAAATGGGAAGGTCACAGAAACGCGATGAACGCTACAACTTTATTCAATTTTTGTGATCAGTGGAGCACTATTGATACGGCACGGAGGTAGCTCTAATTTGGAGTGACTATCTTAGGGAACTACAATGTGCCGTGTGTACACTTGGGAGAAGTCCTGAATCATTTCGTGGTTTGTTGTTCTGTACCCATTAATTGCGTTTCGTTTTGGAAACCAGTGTTTATGTTTACTTTGCACTTCGTAAACAACAAGCGATGTATCAGTGCGATTACCTTTTATTCGTTTCACTGCCCGTGTGTTCGGCCCATTCGGAAATTTACCCGTTTCTGTAGGTTTAAGTCACATACGATAACAAATTTGGGTGCCATTAGTGAGGTATAGGATGCACATCATGGGTAATTACACTTTATATCTGACGAGGAGATTTCATAGTTGGGTTTGCGCGGCAGTAGTCGATTGCACGTACTCTGTCCGCTGCTGCCTTAAATCCATTTTTTAATTACCATTTGAGGGAGTACGCCACGGATGCAGTTTGGTTTAGTAAAGCCATGCTCTTCTGTCCACCGGTATCAACTTGTGTTTTTCGTTTGGCACGCCTTAAAACAAGGTTAGTAGTAACCGAACTGCAAGGCGTCTTTTGAGTACAAATGCTCCCCGTTTCCTATGTTTTTTGTGGTCCTTTTGTGCATGTTTGTTGCGTTGCACTTGCTTCCTTAACTGCAGTATGTCGTGGGGGATGAAGGAATCTATGATGGTTTGGCTGCAGTGGTTTGCACTGCTCAGTGTGTCGCATTCTTGATATATTGCTACCGTGGTCCATATGGTTTGAAGAGGTGTTGGGACCGTGTGCACGCGGTGTGTGTATGTGTGTGTGGGAGAGGGGGGGTGCAAATAAAAATGAAGTTGTCGAAAATTTTTTTCCACGGCCTTTTTTTTGTAAATTAGTGCGGTGGCAACGCCCGAATCTCTTGGTACACTCTGTTTTCCTGGTAGCCTTCGTCAATCGAGCCTGATGGCTCCGGGTGATTGCATCATGATGGCGACAAGAGTAATTTGCGATGACACTTAAGGTTGTCACAATCCCATGGAAAGTTAAGAAAATACTACATTATTGGTCTATCAGCCGCGTAGCTTCTGTAGTGCTGGTTATCGACCAAGCTCCTACTCGGTATTATGGAGCACAGTCTTGCCACAAATAAAGTGGTGAGGCAATTATGATAAGACACTTACAGGCAGGGGTTCTTCTAGAAGATGGACATTTGGAGTGCTTTTGTCAAGTGGTACTGCTCAGTGTCGGTAGTCTCCTGGTTTCCTTGTTATAAAGCAAACCGCTGCGGCCAGAATTGGTGTGCATCGGGCAGCAACGTTTACACGGGATGCTCGAAGATGTCGGTATTTCAAGTGGTAAGGTGCTTCCCCAACTTGTGTCTATGTAGTGAAATGACAGTTAGATTATTGATTCGTAGATGAATATTGCAACGGGGGGACCACGCTTTCGTTTTGATTCAAAAACGTTCTAGCAGCTCTGGGGCGGGGACAGTACTTTATTGCACATTTATGTTGCCGAATAGCATCATGATGAGGCCCACTAGTTGAACTTGGCGTGTTCATGTGCACCGGGGGGAGTGAAACATTATCAAAATTGAACGCGGCGATTTGGGTTTTGCGTGTTTTGAGTATCCTATTCAGTGATGTGCGTACTGCAGCAGAACCGGGTAACGGGTGGTACATTTTTGCGTCGGTGTGGGCAGCTTAAGTGGTACATTCGCAACTGACGGGGACAACCCAGCACAGTGCGATCGGTCGGGGTAGCGATATATGGTCTCGTGGGGTTCCCAGAGAGGATCAGTTAGTCATTTTGTACAGCTGTGGTGATCCTGCAGTTACGCTTCCGACTCTGCCTCTTTGCCGCACCAAGATGCCAAGGACCCGTTGTTCTATAAAAATGTGCGGAGGATCGGGGATGTCTCGTAGTGGCCCTGGAGGATGCACGGAGGCAGGGGTCTGTTGCTCCACCTGATTCTCTTGCAAGAAAGTGGTTCAATTCGGTACGCGACAGTGTTGTGTTTGCGTGTAAAATGAATAATGAAACAAGCGAACAGAAGGACCTAGAGCAGTGGGTACGGGAATGGCAAACGACAAGGGGAATATATGTTATATGAATAGTTTGTCAAGACTTATTAGTCAAGGGGCCGATTATCTCGTGGCACCAGAGCACAAAGGGAGGTGAATGGACGTACAATATATGCAAGTGTAGTGGCCTCCATTCGACTGTGCATGAATCAGATGACTTGAATCTATCATATGAAGCGTAAAAAAAAAAAATTTAAGGACCTTCGCCAATCAAGAGCTTTCCCATGTGTCTGGACGCGCGCCAGGTGTGAGATGTTTCCTTTCATTATTTTTTTGTTACCGGTCGCGGCCCTACGGACAGCTGTCACTGCAGTGATGGGCACATCACTGCTGCGGGTATGGATTATTCTCTTCGCCCGGAGCGCCACTTCATCCATGCCTGTTCGTGGTTTATATTTTGTCACTAAGGTGCAGCAAACACAAAAAAGAGGACTGTGAGGCAGGGAAGCGGAGGCACCGTTTGGAAATGGTGCTGTTACCAACAAAGTTATCATTGCAAGACGGCATGTGAGAACATACCAAGTGAGACCACACACGCACCAATTTAAAATTACTGGAGACCCATCAGGGAAAGTAAGGCAGTGAGCTGAGGAGAGGCGTGTGCGCTGGTACCGTTTTGGTGAGGGAAGTTGGGTATGTGTGTCTGAACGTTTTGACGGGTTGATAAGTGGGTTATAGGCGAGTACAGGTGTCGCGCAGTTCTTTTCGAGGACCGTAGCAGTTGGAACGAGAGACATCAACTAATCCCGCGTAAGCGACGTAACAGACAACGGCACGTCCGTATTCTGGAAAGGTTTGTAACACTCGGGTTACCGCAACGAGGAATATTCGCCGGTTGTACGACACCCTTTACAATTGAGCAACGCGTCTCCTAAAGTACGGAAAGAATATTGAAGTTGCTCCTCAGGTGCTGCCTCTCAAACCCCAAAACCACATACGTATAATAAATTCTATCTGAACAGGCTACGGCTTCACATAATATATCACTTTATATCACTGCAAGTCTCACTGGAAAGTGAATAAAAGGAGCCAGGGGGGCGCGGTGAGGATGGGCCTCTTCCATGGGTCTTTACAATGTACTGCTTTGATATCAGGAATGCAGGCAGGGCGGCCCCTCACGACATTTGCACGCTGAGGTCAAACCAATGAAAAGAAAAAATATACATTCTCGAAAACAGTTTAGACCACAAAACCTGGTAGAAGAGAGCACGGTCAAATGTGGAAATTGCGGGTTTACCTTCCCCGCAAACAGGGGGGGTAAAACTCTGCAGTGTAAAATGCACAGAAACTATTCGTACAGTCCAAGAGCCGGCGTGAACCCGACAAAATAAAAATGAGAAATGAAATAAAACGATGCCGGACAACGGTGGAATGAATGCGCGTTGCTCACTGATGTGATGGTTCGCTGTGAAAAAATGCACAATGAAACCTTTATTTTTTAAATAGCAAACCTTGACAACGTCGTCTCGGGGTTTCACATTTGAAACGAATAATTAGTGTACCCAGAATGCAACGAAGGATTCTATCGTGCAACTGGCTTTTCAATTCATGAGGCAATCCAATATGGGATGCACTGAATAAGGAAGGAATATACCCACGCCAATAAGTACGAAGAGGATCTCTATTATATGATTGTATGGCCAGTTGTGGAGAGTATGTGCCACTGCTACGATTTGGAGGGCGAACTACGTCGAAATATCGTGTTTATGCAAAGGATGGTTTATCTTTTTTTTTTTTGCAGGCATCGAAGAAACTCATCTCGTGAAGCGGCATATTTTAATTTATTTGCAGGTGGGTTGTGTACCCCTGCTTAAGATAGACATCGGCTTCAAGTGTCGTTACATTTCTATTTTTGCTTCCCGGAATGGAGCGTAGCAGCTTTCGCCACTAAGTTCCACTGACCTCTCCAATGTGATAGAGGTTCGGGAACTCCTGAAAGCCTGGAAGTGCAGTTATCAAATTTGTATGATTGACTCGTGTTCATCTTTCGCATCTTTTCTCTTGAGCGTTGCGCTCAGTGAAGTGATGCGTTGTTAGCACGTTTCCCGCAACACGCGATGTGAGAAATGAAACACCCATCACGCAACACCGAACAGGTGAGACGTTCCGGTTCTTGTTAATTCAAAGTGTCTAGAAAAAAAGTTCACTAAGGTGAAGGATTTCCGTGCACCTTTCGAATTCAGTTTTTATACAGGTGAAGTTGAAAGCTGGTAACGTATTTTCTTGTGATTTCCTCCCCCCCCCCCCCATAGTTGTGAGTGGTTAAAAGAAGTGGGATGAAGGTGTGGAAGACTGTGAGATTTATTGTGGGTGCTGTTTTGGTAATGGCAGATGCGTCCAACGCGGAAGGAAGCTTAGCTAATGAGAGGGAGTTTGCAACGCTTTGCGGATTTGTCAGTTTAACTCATCAAATAAGAGAGTCGGTGTACAAGGTGAGGGAAAAATCAGAGGTAGACGTGATTCTTCTACAGAAAAAGGTTGCTGATATATTGTTTGGAACGGGAATTAGTGATGTGGGCAGTATGAAGTGGCAACAATACAGACAACAAGATTGTGGACAAGATAGTGGCGGGCGTACTTTCCCAGGAGGGGAGACACTTGTAAAAGATCTCATTTGCCTGTGCGATGGGACGGACCTGCAGCCTCGACGCGATGCCCTTTGTTACGCTGAAAACACGGAACAGTCTCGCTACACTGGGTGGAAAAATACATTAAATCATGAAAAGACGTGGAGCCGCTTACAAGGTAAATGCGAAGCAGATCACAGAGAAGGTACGCCGACGCGCGCTGAGTTTGAGAACAAGAAAGAGCAGCTCAGGAGTGGTATAAAGGGACGTAAGGACAAAGAGGGAACATACTACACCTACGGGGGAAATGCAAAGAACGGATTGCAAATTTGCAACGGAATCGCTACAACAGAGGCTGACGGCATCTGTGTGTTATATAAAAGGGGATCAGATGGGGACAATACAAGCGGTATTGAGTGGCTCAATAAGCTTGAGGAACTGGTGAAGATAGTTGAAGGCATGGACCAAAGTACAAACAGCGATGCGAAAACGGTTGTCGAAACAGAAACGAAAGAAAAACCGAAAGAAAACCCGCCTTCCGGGAGGAGGGACGAATCAACGCAAGGCGGGAGCAGATATACGCCGACAGCTACCAGTACTGAAGCAAACGTTTCTCCTGCAAGACCAGCGGGGGAGCAAAAGAGTTATAGCCAAGTCATTTCAATACCTTTAAGGGTATTGTTTTCATTAATTTTGTGAAATGTTCCACCACTCAACTTCCCCTGGGTTTTGGATGTTGCTCAAGAAAAAAAAAAATAATTAAAAATAGATTGCCACCGGAAAAGGTTGAGAAGCAAAATGGAGGTTGTGGGGGAGCATGTGTACATGTTCTACCCATTTGTGTTTCACATTTGAAACGAATAATTAGTGTACCCAGAATGCAACGAAGGATTCTATCGTGCAACTGGCTTTTCAATTCATGAGGCAATCCAATATGGGATGCACTGAATAAGGAAGGAATATACCCACGCCAATAAGTACGAAGAGGATCTCTATTATATGATTGTATGGCCAGTTGTGGAGAGTATGTGCCACTGCTACGATTTGGAGGGCGAACTACGTCGAAATATCGTGTTTATGCAAAGGATGGTTTATCTTCTTTTTTTTTTGCAGGTATCGAAGAAACTCATCTCGTGAAGCGGCATATTTTAATTTATTTGCAGGTGGGTTGTGTACCCCTGCTTAAGATAGACATCGGCTTCAAGTGTCGTTACATTTCTATTTTTGCTTCCCGGAATGGAGCGTAGCAGCTTTCGCCACTAAGTTCCACTGACCTCTCCAATGTGATAGAGGTTCGGGAACTCCTGAAAGCCTGGAAGTGCAGTTATCAAATTTGTATGATTGACTCGTGTTCATCTTTCGCATCTTTTCTCTTGAGCGTTGCGCTTTTTTGCCACACGTGATATGCCATGACGGTGACGTGTTTCCCGCCTCAAATGGTACGCAAAAAAAAAAAAATGTCCATGGTTTGAGGGAATAGTAATTGTTTACAACCATATATGTATATTAGTTGAAAATTTGCATTTGTGGATTGTGCACTTATGAGTGTAGGAATATCGCCCGTGTCTGGAATTCTTGGGGGTTGTGCTTTTGGTGAAGGTGATGTTTTGGAAATTAGTGAATGCCCTTTAAAAAAGTATTTATACTTAGGGGGACTCTGTTTCAGTGTTTCATTGTGTTGCTAAATGACAGACGGCAGCAGTTGGTTCCTGGGCGTGTGCAGCAGAGGGTCAATTGTGAAGATATTACATAAATTTAAACTCTAATGAATGAAGACTAAAGTTAGCATAAAATATACCCATATTTGGTTCTTTTGTTTTTTTTTCTAAAGGATAACACTGGGCGATGCTACCTGTGATTTTCGTGTACGCGTTCGCCCTCGTAACGGAGGGGGCGAGAGGTGGTGGACATGTGCTCGGTTGGGGGTGCAAAATGAACGGTAAGGAATTTGCATCGTGCACGTGCACAGCGGATTTCATAACTTGCAGAGAGAAGGATATTTCTGAGAATGCCGCACCGTTAGGAAGAGAATCCGTAAATGTTACATGTGAAGGTGCGTGGAAGGTCCCCGTGAGTTCGGAGAAATCACAGGGCGGGGGATGGCCGTCGTCAAAAGGTTGGGAAGAGCTGTGCCCTTTTATACCGCGGAAAAACCCCGTCGAACCCACAACAGAAGGTGATGCAACGCAAACGAGTGGTTCACAACCACAAGAGAGCGCAGCGGAGGAGTCCCCTCAACTTCAGTCAAATCCACCTCATGAGTCTGAAGAAAAAAAAGAACATTTCACTGCGGTGACAGTCGGTGGGCCGGAGCAGTCTGACGATGATACTGTCGAGCAAAGCGAAGTTCAAGACTCGGAAGAAGGGCAAAATGCCAAAGAAATTTCACCGAGCACTCAAAACGAAAATGCAGCAGAAACAACTGGCGACACCACCGACACCTCCACGCCTGCCGGAGGTCTTAACACTGAAAATGATGGAACACAATTACAAACGACTCTCCATAATGGCGCCTCGGTGATCACCATGACAATAATCCAAGCACTCAGCTTTGCATTAGTCTTGGGATATTTGTCAATGGTTTAGGGAAATTTTTAGTTTACAAAAGTTTATTGCTCGTCAACCTCTTTTTTTTTTTTTTGAGCGGATGCGTGAGAGCATGGGAGGATATGCCATATGTTCCACAAAAAAGGGAGAGGTAACTTTACCCGCAGGGGAAAAACCTCCTAATTGGCTCCGTGAGCGTTCATATTGTTGTTGCAATTTTTTAAAAAAATTATTTACTTGGTTTCCATGTGTTTCTGTATTCGAAGGGGGGAGAAAAGTGGTGGGAGGGGATAAATCTTGCGTTTGTGCTTGTGAATGCAAAGTTACTGAATGTGAGGTTGTTGAAAGGTAAAGGTTGGAATAGTGTGGTCATAAAGAGTTACGGTAAACGAAACTGAAGCGGTGGAGATTACTTTTCCCTCCTGTGATTGTTATTTTCTATTCGTGGGGGAGTGAATAGTTGCATATTGGAGCAGTTACTCAGAGGAGGTGCTGAAATGTTCCCATACCCTTGCGGCTGACTCAGTGAAAATCAGAAAGCTTCCTTCCCCTGCAAAAAAGAAAGGGAATGCAGCTCAGTTCTTTACATTCCTCTATCGCTGGTACCTTTTCTTATTAATCACTCCCATTTTCACACTTGCATCAAAAACTTCGTCTCAAGTTGCCTTACCACCATCGTTAACACAATGAGGCCAATATTAAAACAACCTGTTAATATACATTCACATGTTTCTGTAACTATAGTTGTATATGTAGCTATGTCTGTGTGTGTGTATGTGTGTGTGCCATATTGTTATATTTATTTTCATGAGGGACACGTGGTACACTAGAATATAATTTGTCGTGTCACTTAAGATGTTATTCGTGATTTCATTACCAACCCAAACCTCTCGCTTTTTTTTTTGAGTCTAGTGTGGATAGAGTCTGTAGCATAAGCATGATGTTGTTCCGGTAGTGGCAGAGGGATTCTGGTAACATTATTGATTCTTCCCGTCAACGCATCGAATTGTAAGGGGATTTCTGATGCACTTACCTGTTATTGAGAGTAACCAACTCGGCAGAATGCGACACTTAAGGTTATGAAAGACATTTGTGGGGTTATCGCTCCTTCGGCAAATTAACGCTAAGGAGAGTTGCAACCGGCTTGATGAATAAATGTGTTATTGTATGGGCTGAGAAATGTGGAGGGAGAGAAATAACTTACATACATTCTGGCATTTGATGATTGAAATGGGTGGAGAGCTGTTGGCAGCTGACGGTAAAAGGAGAAAGTGGCAAAGTCATGGATTATTCAGTATGAAAAGGAAATTTCTCTACCCCATCCCATGTGTGCAATCATGCCGTTTTAAGTACTGTTACACTGCTGCTGATACTGAGATGTGGGATGTTAGACAGAATGCAGGTGTTATTTTAGGTGAATAGCAGTGGGATTTTTGTGGATTCCAACTAAAGCTCGAAAATAAGCTTAATCAGTAATTGCTATTGAATCACATTTGAGATAAATATCGATATGGATGTTGATAGAATTTATTGTTAACGTCATCGCCGTATTTTTCTCGCACTCAGCAAGGTTTAATGGACGGCTTATCGGCACATGTGCATTTTTGGGGCAAACGGTAGGAGGCCCTCCTGGAGTTGCGTTTGGAGCCATTGCTGGAGCTTACGGTGTCTTCATAGGGGGGGGATTATCGGTGGCGTTACGGCGGTTGCTGCCCAGCGGAGGGGAAACAAGGTGGCAACGCTGAGAGCACTCACCATACTTTGGGAATTACTGGACGAAAAACAATTCCATATACAAGAGGAGTATGGAAGGGAATGGAGTGTGTTGAAGCAGAGGGAGCAGTATGATTTCAATGTTGTAGGGCTCTGCACTGAGGAAACGGAGGAGTGTGAGCAGATCGTTAAGAGGAAACTGTTTGAGGGCCATTCGGTGGAGCAGGAAAATTTTCTTCTCTACTATTCTACTGACGTTACTTGGAAGAACAAGGTACTGAGCTTCATGACAACGTAAGGATACCTGGATGGTGAGAAGGAGTTCCGTGACCAAGTGTTTGAGGCAGTTAACGCGGGAGATGTAACGGACCTCCGTAGTGAAGAGCAGGAGAAACTCATGAGCATTACCGACACTGCCGCGAGGACCTGGGCCTTGAGATGAGGAACGAAATGCTTCGGAGAGCGCGGTGCATCACTTCAAGATAAAAACAAGGAAACGAGGTGGAAGCATAAGGGAAGGTATGAGGTAGAAACAATGGATCTACGTGAAGAGGCAAGCTGCCGCACTTTCGTGTCCTTACCAGCGTCGATCTTGGATTTTTTGCGACACATATATAGGGTAATAGTGGGTAGACACTTAACGTACGCATTATTAGTGCCGATTCATGTGACAGTAGTTGGTAAAAGAAACACATGCTTGAATTATATTTTCCTTTTACTTTTATGTTGCTTGAAGGTGCTGACGACACCATAGCAATTTAACCCATTTCAGCTCCTAATATTCCTCCGCCACAGACCTCCAGATTATCCTTTGTGTTTGCCGTGTTCTCTGCTCATATATTTTCCCTACAATTTTCTCTTTCCCTCTCCTTTCTGTGGCCCTCCCTGGAAAATATCTCACCGTTCCCGCTGTTGTTTGTTTCGATCATCTGCCAAATTATGGTAAATAAGAGTGTGGCGACACTATTAATTGACATCTTGAATGTCGAGTAGCAGCGTTTAAATTCCCTGCGTGAATCCAATCTACCCCCTTGTCACGGAAGGTGATTAGACGGGAGGGTGCTTACGAGTATGTAATTTTCTGTTGTTATATTAAATTTTAGGCGTTGGTCCGCTATTACCGTGTATAAGAGGCACAAAATCTGGGAGGTCTCCCTCTCAGGTAAAAACATTTCCATAAAGTGTACGAGTGTTGTCGATATCTTCCACTTTTCTCATTGTGTATTTAGCTTGCATGTAAGGGGCCGTGGTGTTACAACTTGAGGCATTCGCTTCGAGGAGGGCTGGGCGGTTCACCGGGTTTCTTTTATCTTTGGTGATTTCTAAAGGTGGTGGCTGATTTTTACCCTTGTGGAAAATTTACTTGATGGGGCTACGGTGGCGTTTATCTCCTGCAAGAGACGCTCATGAGGGTTAGAGCAAGTAAGATAACATATTTTCCTAAAGACTCCAACGCAATTACGGGAAGGTTGAAGCAACTAAGCGGGAATTGAGAACCGCTGGTTATCAAAGCAAACGTTAACACTCACCATGATGTTTGAGAGCTCCATGTTTCAAAGGGTCTGTGTGGTGAAATTTGATAGTTAAGTAGCATCTGTGACGGGGCTTCCAAGTTTCCCATAATGAACTTACAACCCAATAGAGATTGATTAGAGGACAAATTCCCTACACAGGCATTACCTGAAGTAAGGATTGTGAAGCGAATTAGCAGATGGCGAGGAATAACTTCATTTACGGTCACAGTTGTGTTGCTCTCGGTGCTGAAGCGGTGAATGGCGTATAGGGAATTTTAAAGCTGCATACTCTGGGTCAGTGTATTTGTGCAAGAGTGAAAGCTAGTTGATATTATGTAATGAAAAGCAGTGAGCAAGAAACCGTTTACGAGAGGGAAACGTAAATTAGATGCGCTGACACCACAATTATCTCTGTGCTTCCGTGTATGTGTGTGACTTTCCTTTCTCATCATCTTTTTTGAGCGGATGCATGAGAGTATGGAAGCATGGGAGGCTACGCCATATGCCTTTGAGGGGACGTTGTGTGGGCCCATATGATGTTTTGCTAGTTTCTCTTTTGTGGACCTTATATTCTGTCAAAATGGATGAAAAACAAATATCGAAGGTTCCCTTCACTCAAATTGCGACATGTAATACATGTGGAACGATTTTCTTTTCGAAACTGGTGTCTTCTCAAGTAGTGACCGGTGCTAAAACTAGGGAATGGGAGGCGATGAATCGTGCAGTAATGGGAGGAACAAACAAAAGTACGCCTACACGGTGCAATGGATAGATGTCATGTGCGCTTTCGCAAGTGCGGCTGTGTACACATGTGAATCATCACCCATAACTGGACTAGAAGAAGAGGATATGAGCCACGTGGAGGACTTTCATAGGGAGAAGGAAGACTTTGGTTGTGCCGTCTACAAATACACTCATTTAGATGAAAAAGGTAAGGAAATAACTTGTCTGTTAGTTGCTTTCCGAGGGACGCAAAGTTTTTTCTCATGGCCAAATCAATGGCAGAATGTTCCTCCCGCCTTAGGTTCCGTTGAAACAGATAGGTTTGCGATCGACAACGCAAGAATCATCGAGAAAAAATTCCCTGGCATAAAAATATTTTACACGGGCCACTCAAAGGGTGGGCGGGAAGCCATCTGTGCCGCCGGGGCTGTAGGTGGCCACGCAAAAGTTTTCAACCCAGATGAAACACACAAAGGATTTCTGCACAATAACACGGAAGGGCATTCTCGTGTGGATGCGTTTGTCGTTGAAGGCGAGATCCTTCAACATGTGATTTATCCTGTGGACAAGTTTCTTCAACACATAAGAAAGTTGTGGCGCCAAAATAATCCGGGCACCGCGCATATGATGTACAAACGGTTGGAAAGGCAATTTCAGCATTCATCTCCTATTTTCGTTCAGGGGGGCCCCGTTGAACGAAGCCCCATTTGGAAGCGTTCCGTTGCGTACACAACTTTGTTCTTGCAGGCGCGGGGCCAAACCTCCAACATGTTTAAAAGCCACGGTATTGCGGCGATACTGGAGTGTATGGAAAGTGGCGCTCGTCACATTGCAGAATTTAAGTTTCTTTGTGTCATTTGACGCATTTATCCGCTGTGGTGTTGGAGAGTGACGTCGCAGCGACTTCACTGTATGGACCCTTCTCATTACAAACAGCGCATGCAACCGTTTCCCTATTGAAATATCTGCAGTGCGTGCCTGACCGCTTCCCTCCTCACATTCCCAGAGCTAAGAAATGCTGTGAAGACGTTATTATCAATTGCATGAGATGCCTGCCGCTCGGTTTGAGCGCTGGTGTACGCTTGCGTGCATGTGTGTATGTGTGTGAGTGTGTGTATGAAGGACGGGTGAGGAGGCGCGTGCGAAGTTATGTCTTACTTGGAAACTCCTTCGCCTCCCCATCCACGCCCCAAAGCATACGCCGTACCTTCGCAGCGAACATATTCACCTGTCTGTACGTATTGCCTTCTTTTTTTTTTTTTGCTACATACCCGTGGCACTGGGGCGGCGGGGCTAAAAATCAAACACAAATTGAATAAATTATTCGTGATGACGCAGCAGCTTCGGCGGTGTCTCCTCAAAGGGTTTACGGTATTAAGAGGCCAATTTCTACCATAAAGGAGCTTAGCGACGCGAGTTGATTACCCTCAAATCCACCCAAATTTGTACTGCAAGGGAATATTGCGAAAGAAAAAGGAAAAGCCAACCCAACAGAAGGACCTTCTTGTGCCTTAAAGGGTTAACAAAACGCAGCAGTGTGTATACGATATATCTGTTTTTAATTATTTACCATGCAGGGTCACTAAGCAAATTTTCGTGAGGGGATGCGGCGCCGTCGCTCAAATTGTGCTTCTCTCGCTTTCGTTGTGGTTTAAGCGTAGGCGCTATGCAAACGTCCGGTGGCGCAGGACCCCAACTTTATACATGCGGCACTTTCGAGCTGCCGCAGCAATTGTCTGGTGTGCAAGTCTCGCCGCGCTAACAAAAAAAAAATTGGTGCATCATACGGCTAGAGGATACATTCCGTGTGATGTTATTAAAGGTGCTCATTGGAGGAAGCATGCGTGGGTTTTACGGCTACAGCGCACGTGTGGTTGCTTTCTTTGTGCATGAAGCGGCTGTGGGTGGGATCCCTGCTCCGGACAAAAACTGCTTCACTCGGACGGCTGGACGCGAGGACCGTTGGGGTCTTTTTTTTGTTTTTCAATGGCAATAACAATGAAAGCATTATGTGTCAATACAGTGCTGGAATTGAGGTGGGCCCTGAATTGGAAGAGATGCAGTTCTGTTCTAGTCAGTTGCTCTGCAACGCAGGCTCCTTGAATCGTTTGTTGAATTGCGCGCATGATGGATGGCGCATAGGGCGCATCCGCGTATAGACATCAGTGTGTGGTTGGTTGGTGACGAATTTTGTCCGGCATAACGGACTGGAGACTATCCCATCTTCCACCTACAACCGATGCAGGAGCACCAGCCGGTCCTGTGCGGGTTCAGGGCGGAAATGGAAACGAGATCCCCTCCGCATCGCCTTCTAATGGTGTTCGTGCATGAGCAAAACTGTCGATGGAGCATCTTTCCGCACTTGGAGGTATTAAAGGACAACACCACACCACGATGTGGTGCGTAGCTACGTCGCTTGCTTGGTTTCATTTGTGGATGAGACTTTTGCTTGCAGACGAAAGAAACTCGTAATGGGGTCAGATGGAAAAAGTGGTGTAACATAAGCATGTGCGATATGTGTGCATTTGTGGACTCTGAAGTCCGTGCCAACATGCCCACAGCACACACAAGCCAAACAAGGCCTATGCAGGCATTTGGCATGCCAATGAAACTTCATGGCACGAAAAGCATTTGTTGTTGAAGGTTGGCCCACCATCATAGTAGCAAAACACGTGATTCCGCACACACTTTCTCTTCTAGTGCGTTGTAAAGTCGATCGATAAGAGTTCTGTAAAGGCAGCTGCCCATGATAGAAAAAAAAGTGAATTAGTTCAACGTAAACTCTTTGAGTTTTGACTCCACAGGTCACGCCGATGTGTTCTCGGCACCCGTCACCCCGTCGACGGGGAAACGAAACGCCTCTGTGCATCCTCTTCTTAGGGGGATTGTGTGATGATGGAGTGGTCTGAAGCGCTTTCGTTGCTGCATAACGTCGAGGATACAAAGTGTGGAGTGAGAGATGTATGGGACTGTGGCAGTGGATCTGTTATGCTACAGAAACCGAATGTGCTGACTGAGCATTCGATTGAAAATTGGCCTTTCATAACTAGATGCCAAAGTGCAAGATTCTTACCACATAAAATACGCGAATTCAGATGGGGAAGAGATGGTCGCCTTCCTCAGCTGAAAACGTCATAGCGGGACTTGGAAATAAAACTAAAGATTTCTTTTTCTGGTGACGTGACTGCGGTTTCAAACAGTAGGATTGAGGTGGTAATTGCAATAGAAATCACGGAAAGCTGAGTTCTAGCAATTAGGCAAGAGGAAATGGAAAAGCACATCAGAGAAATGTTCGACGATTGGCTTGGGAGTATTCCCCTTTTTCAGCTGGATGATTGAATGAAGTCTCACTAAAGCATGCACGTAAAAAAAAAAAAAAAGTGCACTGAGTAAAAAATGTTGGGCACAAATTGTTGATACAAAGGAAGCCTATGCCTCAACCCGTTTGAGAGTTACGATCGTACATGTTTGCTCTCGTTTCAGCTTGTTCTCTCTCTCTTTCTGTAAAAAAGAAAATAAATCATTTTTGTCAATCATATTCATTTCCATTAGGCTGAGTACCAGAAATTCTGAGCATTATTTTCTCCTTCCTCATATTATTCTAGACATCTTTTATGAATTGCTCTCTTATGTATCAGAGTCTTTTGGATACACGAGGGAAATGGTGCTCGGTATTGTCATGATTGTATGTTTGCTTTTGAAAATGGAGTCTCATTTTCGCTTATTATATTGTGGATGCGGTGACGTGTATTTCACATATTCTAGAAAATACTTGCTTCCTATTTGTTGGGTATATTTGGAAAATAATGAGACTGTGATATTTGCATTTATTTGTGAACAGTCGGAGTGGCGCATGCATAACTCCATCACATTAATAGTGTCTCCTTTATTCTACCATCGGCGTTGTATATCACAAAGTTTCAATGACAAGGCAAATCATGAGTAATTGTTTGGTTTACAAGATACACTTGCACTGACGTTCTCCAGATACTGTCTTTTCTTGATGAACGAAATTGGATGGATACTGCTACTTACATTAATAATCTAAATAGTAATGTTTCTGTTTTATTTCTTTGGTTTGCTTTTGTAGATGGGATGCGGCATCCCATGAGAATGAAATTATGAGGGAACGCGCATATGGTCTTCTAAAGGAATGTGTTCGACTGGTGTGCGTACGTTGGTACTGTTGCACATTTTTGTTGTGTTTTGTTATTTTAGAATATCAGAATTTCTTAAATAACGGAGTGGAGGAAGGGACTTGGGATTACATATGCCTCGGTTAATTCTCCTTATCATCATCATAGGGCGTAAAATTTATACAATAGCGATAGGCTTCCTTTTTTGTATATTAATGCTTTCAGTTGGTTGTGTAATGTGAGCGTAGAGAGCGCGTAAGAAACATGTCGGTGATGGTGAGTGAGTGTGTGCTGCAAACTCACGCTGCATCTAGAAAAAAAGATATATACTTCTATTTATTTTAGAAATTCATGTGTTCCTTCAGTTAGTTGCTCTTCTATAGGAAGAAAGGCGAACATGTGGGAAATATTTGGGAACTTATCTCTCTTTTTTAGTTTTCTTTCCGCTTTGTTATAATGAAAGACACTTTGCTTACTTCATGGATCGTCATGAGAGTAACAGGGTATGTCCTTGTGTACCGTTGATATTAACAAGGAGAGTAACGCAATTTTGTTTGTATTTAATATCACTCACAGTATTATTCATTTTTCTACCATGAATATTTGGGCAAAGAGAAAACACGAACCATTTATACACCGCAGTTTATTTTCAACCTCAGAGCTTGTTGACACGTATGGAGGTGAGAGCAAATGCATTAATAATAGTAGAAAGCTGTAGCAACATTATTCTGCACATGTGGGGCGCAGTAGTGATCTACCAACAGTTCTTACCAGACCTTTACCACAGTGACTCCTCACAGCAACGTAGGTGGAGGGTTTTCTGCAGTTAGTTACTTCATTCAAACGACAATGAAAATACAACGATTATTGTAATACCGTAAACTATGCTGTTGTTGATTTTGCTGTATATTTACATGAATTGTTTTACTCATATTTCATATTTGTATATTACTGTCACTGATTTATGTATTTTCCTTTCCTCACAGATTCTTCACTGAGTTTCACGTTGTGCTTACTGTTTCGATTTATCGTAACTTGTGATTGAGTTAAACTCCTATTAATGCTCTATGTACTGTAGTGTGTGTTGGATTTCATTATAATTAAACAGGGTATGATATGTGAATCCCATGCAAAGTGCGCTGCCCGTTATTGTACTGGGTTCCCTTTGAGTCATGTTACCATTAATACATGTCCAACACTCCTCAAGGGGATTGTATCCATTTATCATATGTGGATTCTATTTACAAGAAATTGTTTACATGTATGTCGAGTAACTGTCGTAAATGACTGGATATTCATTAAGAATAAAGTATATTCTTGTGCGGCAGTTTAGTTACGGTATATATAGTGGTTGCTGTCACATTTACGTATCGCGTATGCGGTTGGACGCCCTTACACATTTAATCCTATGTTGATATGATATATAATGTGTTCTTGTTACTTTGATTCAACTGTTTGTATCTTTATTTGGTGTAGTGAGTGAAATCTATTAGCACTGTGGATGAACTGTGTTGTTGGCTTTCAAAGTTTAGTCATGTGCATACATCTCTTCAAATGATACTTGACGACGCAGTATCATATTATTATTATACCTTATACAACTCTTGTTTCTATTTACTATTTTTTTTTAAGTTTAAGGTTATCAATTCTGTTGTTGATGTTTTCCAAACGCTGTTTTGCACTCCCACTTTGTGGATCGCTGAGACGGTACAGTACAAGACCATATTTCTGTCCTCCTCTCTCCGTCACTCTGCCTCTCTGGAGTGCTCATCGGAATATCTTCCGTTACAGTCCCACATTGTACTTTTCGGGGAAGGAAACCAATTGTCCCAAATGGGTGTTGGGAAGCAATGTCAAAAATGTGCTGCTGGAAGATTATGAGGGTTTGAGGGATATGACACTGCATGAATTTCTGCTGAATAAATTTTTAAACACGTATAACACACGGAATGTGGCTATGGATGTGTTTGTTAAGAATCCCAGAAGATATATTGTTGATGCCGAGGTTCTTGAGAATATACAGGATACTGATGAGTTTAAAACAGTGAGGACAGTTATTGATTTGTCTGAGAAGGTAGACTACCTTATCGGTAAGGAAATTAGCACCCTCCGTCAGTGGGAGGAGAAGGGAAAGGGGGAAATAAGAGATTTTGTTGGTCCCGTAGTGGGAGGAAGGTTGGATGCAGCGGTGATAACCGCCAAGGAAGAAAGGGAACGAGCTGCCCAAACAGCTGGTGGTGCTGTCGAAATTAAAGGAGTGTATGAATCCATATACAATGCGACGTGGAGTTATGTGGAATCGGGCCACAGGGAAGAGCCACTTGGCATGAAGGTGTTCAATGGAAGGCCGCAGCACATGTGGACGAAGGAGGAGGTCGATATCAGCCACACACCGGAGACTATGAATGAACCACTTCCTCGTCACGGTAATTTGGAGATTGCGGTGCTTACATCTCAAGTGGGTTGGCCGTGCACGTTTTTCAAGGCGGACCCAAAGGATTATGATATGAATTCTAGGAAGGAAGTGGGGCACGTTTTTATGACTGATGTTTACATCCGTCGGGAAGTGATGAGACTGTGGTACAAGGTTGAGCAACGGCTTAACTGGTGGCTTATGGGTGAAGTACCTATTAAAGCAACACCTTATGTTCTTATTGGTACACCTGGTATTGGTAAATCGTTTTCGGTGGGATCCTTTCTGTTATACAAACTACTGCATTATGAAGCGAGTCAGCTTCAGATTATCATATACGTCGTGGAGGGTAAGGCGCATGTGTTTCGTAAACCCAAAGGTGGTCGACCAGGATATGTTACGTTTTACAAAAGTTATGATGATGCATTCGTGACTATTAATGCAATAACCAGAGCTTCATCTAATACGGAAGATATCAAAGGATACCTTATATTCGACGTGGGCAAGGGCCATCCTGCTCCGATGAGCCTACCCTATGGTTTCACTGGTATTGCCTTGAGTTCTCCAGACGTCAAGCAGTTCCATGAATGGGCTAAACAGAATACTGCCCTATCTATTTACATAAACTGTGATACGTTGGAGGATTTGGAAGCCATACACATATCGAGGTGGGGGAAAATCGCTCCTGCTTACGGTTGGAATCCTTCAGATGCGAAGGAGAAAATTGAAACTGAATGGCAAAAAATTGAAAGTCGCATTCGTATCGTTGGCCCACCGCTTCGTCATATTGTTGGTTCAGATTCGTTTAAAAACCAGTTTGACGCAATGAAGGATCCCATTACCGATATCCAAGTTGAGAGGATGGAGGACTACATTAACATTTTCCGACACCGAACTCGTTGGCGCACAGCTAAGCCATCACACAAGTTGGTACAGGTTGTCCGAGTGAAGGAAGACAACGATGATGGTGATCAGTATTGCTGCAAACCACTTTCATCTTACACAGGTGAAGCTATTTTAGACCAACTGAAACCTTGGTTACTGAAAAATCATACTTTAGCCACTGGTCTACTGAGTAACCGGGCTGTCGTTGCTCTCCTGTTCGAGCAGAATGGCGCAGGAGCAATGCTGCATGAGGATGCGCTAATTGAGTTGGCGAAGGGTCTGCGAAGTCTCCCATTTGTTAAGAATGAAATCCAACAAAGTGTGCTCCAGGTGCTAAAAAAGCCAAAACTCACAGAGCCTTTGATTGAGGTTCCTGAGGATACTACAGTTATAACTGGAGCCGAAATTGAATACATGAAGTTGTACAAACCACAATCAAGTAATTTTCCAGTTGTTGATGCGTTCTTTTTCGTTGAGAACCCGAAGACTTTTGTGGGACTGCAGCACACAATTTCCGAGAGGCATCCTTGCAGCGTCGGCGGATTAGTTAAGATGAAGAAGTATTTGCGAAGTTACTTCAAACATTGGGACAATTTTTCCAATGATATGGTATGGGAAATAATATATGTTCAAAGGGTTGACAGCGAAATATTTACGAGGCCGCAGAAATGTGAAAGGTCAACCGGAAAGGGAAAACACAATAATGAGGATGAGGAAAAATTTTGGAGAGAGAAAGTGCGTCAATTCTCGGTTTCACTTAATGGACACATTACTGCACTATACGTTGAATTGCAAGTAAGGGGTAACAATAACAACCGAGTGAACAATAGGGGTGGTAACATTGCATAGGGTGCGGAAGGATAGTTGTCAGGTAACTTGAATTAACAGAGAAATATTTCTCTGGATTAAGTAACATATGAGTAAGTTCATTAGGATGGTGATCATTTCAAACACACATTTGCAATGTGTATCATTCCACGTAGCTGAGGCTCACGAATACTCAAGCTATTTGATGCCTTTTACTTCCTATATTCCCCTTTCTATTAGTAATTTATTTATACAGAGCGATACGACAGAACATTGTAAAACGAGTGTAAAGGGTCTGGCTTTATTTGTATGACTGTAGTGAAGGCATGTAACTTCCTCTCCCTCTTGTTGGGTCTTTTCATTGTCTCACCAATTACATCATATACTTCTCGCTTTTTTCCGAAAGTCTGCATTATGAATGGTCTTGGACTTGGGAGTGCAGAGTATTATTTTGTACGGTTATCTTTGTTTAAACACACTGTCCTTCCCGTTTATTTACACAGCTGTCTGCTAGAGGATGAAAAATGTAGAAAAAAGTAAGTTTAGGTGAATAGTAAGTTTTAAGATATCGAATATATTGATGCATACGCAACCGACATACTCTGAGGTAGAGTGGTTAACAAGTGTCAGGGCGTTTATTGAATCTGTTCGCCAAAAGATACCGATACCTTTTTCATTCGACTTTAGGCCAGGGAAGAACCCGAGAGCTGCATGGCACGTGGATGGAACGTTGACAATTGAGGATGAAAGCTTAATGGCATACTTTGACCAATAATAGAAAATGGATCTGGGATCGCTGAGACAGTCGATGGTAAGTTTTACGTTGCTCAGAAATTCAGATTTCTTAAGGTCTTTTGAAGAGACGGGAGGAGCACTGCATGCGAAATGGGCAACTTTAGAAGCCACAGAATCAGCACTTTATCAGTTTGAAAGCGCATGTGCACAAATGGCTGATGAAAATTTTCGGGTGCAGCACTAATCAAATGAGCAGCTGAGCGGGATACAACAACAACTCAGATATATTCAAGAGACAATTGCACAGCAGGCAGTGCAAATGCAGGTTTACGTCTAAACAATTGCCACGATGGAGAAAAGACAGCCGAATATTCAACGCCAGAAAGAGATGACACGGAGGAGTGTCAGGAGCAACCGAGAAAGTTAGACTCGGGTAAAACTAGACGTATAGATGAATGTTCATGGAAATGGTTGTTTCCCACCAAAAGAAGCACCTCCACCCATGTCACAAGGGGTTGGATTTCGAGGGATCCAGGAATTACGGGCAAATGCATGGGGATTGCCTGGAGGGGTAATGCCCGAAGAATATAAAAAATTAACACATTTGATGGAGTGATGGAATATCTCCAGGGAAGGACGCCTGAACAACTGTTATGGTCGTATCAGTTCGTGTTTCCACTACCGACGTCGCCGGGACCAGTACATGCAAAGGCGTGTAAAAACTTCGCATCATGGGTATTGGGTTTGCGCCCAGAGGGCATATTGGAGAAACACCTCCAACTAGGAAAACAATTGTATGATAAGCTGCGCACAATACAAACGGTGAAAGACTACCCGGGGGTTAGGTTTAAAGACATAAAGGAAACTATCGAATTCCCACAGAAAAAGGACGATATGTACTTTCAGGCCGCTCTGAAAGCGAAACGACAACAACAACAACAACAACAACAAAACAGGGTTCCTCCGAGCAGGGCTCGATGTTTCACATGCGGACGATTTGGGCATTATAGTAACACTTGTCGTGTATTCAAACATAAACTGAACACACGTCAAAAAAGAGACATTCGGCCCCAGAAGCAATGAATTTGGGGGCCGTTAATATTTCCCTACCCATACTCCACCACAAGGGAAAAAACCAACACAACGGAGAAAGTTACACTGGAGGACGGTAACAACTACTACTACTCCTACCCTTTGTCCGCCAATGAGTTACCCGACACGGACGGGAATAGTACGACCCTTACGCGCAGAAAAGTCGACAGCAGCTCAACGTATGAGAGGAGCCTTTCAAGAGATCTGGGAAATGTCAAATGGAAATTAAAAACATGCAACAAGGTGGTCGTCGGTGAACGACGTCAAGGTTATTCTAGCTTCTACACACAATCCGTGTATTATTGCAATGGCTTCAGAAGCAAACTAATTAGCAAAAAGGATGTGGACACGCACAACATGAGAACAGAAAGGGTCCATAATCCGAAAGTTCTATGCGTTTGCAGACAAACACGGACTACCGGCTGTCGAAACGACAATCCCCTTGTTTATTGTAAGTTTGCAACTGGCAAAGAGCAGCGCCATACAGTACACAAGGACACTACTATCATTACTAGCCGCAGAGCATACACCAGCGCGAATGTATTTGTAGCCGGACTATGCAGAATGACAGGGGGAAATACCATAAAACAGGTTCGTCCCATGTTGCGTTGGGAGCTCGATCTCGTATGCGACACTTTAACACTAGAGCGGGATCGAGTAGCTTTAAGACTATCCTGAATCACAGCCAGCAGATGGGGAGAAATAGCATAGCTACAACAAGAGAATTTTGTGCTCCATCCACAAGACAAAAAAGATGATGCCATAGTGGTAAACTGAGGAGCACTCCCAAAGACATTCAAAAGCGATACACACAGAGCCGCAAGGTATGCGTTAATAAAGGGAGAATATGCTGGAGGGATCCAAAATGTAATCGGGGAAATGGAAGAGGGCGAGAAAGCTCACGGCCATCATAACGAAGGGAATGGAAACAATATTCTGCCCATTTGGGGTGACTGCGCATTCCATGAAGAGATGGAAATTAGCACACGTAGAATTGGCATGAGTGGTGTAAAAACACCCGACCTCGATTCAAGATTATTAACACAATTAGGAAAGCACGCAAACCCTCAGAAGCTTCCACGAAGTACGGTAAGACGCTATCTGAGTCGATGGGCCGCCACCATCAACAAGTCGGAGCGGTTAACCACGTTGATGTAAAACCCCTGATTGGGAGAAAAGCGGATATGCCGTGGGATATGCGGGAACCCTCATGCCGAGCAGTGTTAGCTTTATGGTCAAGTAGAAACAGTTATCGAGGGCACATCATCATTCGACGTTCGCAAGGAACGCGGGCAGCGTCGGAGGAGGGAGAAGAGAGGACATTACCTATTCAGGAAGTAAATGTGAGGACATTGTCTTTAGAAAGGGTACGAAGGCAAATGAAGGATGAGACGCGGCAACGGTTTGACAATGTATGGAACTTGATGATTGCCACGGAACGAAATTCGAAAGAAAGAGACAGGGAGTCTCATTTGCGCAATGCGGAAAAAGACGCTGTAATCATAAAAGAAGCGGGAACTATAAGTTATGTTTCGGATCTTCCAACAAAAGGACGGGTCTCATACTTTTTTCAGTTGTGGAGGAAAAGACGCCGATTTATTGTTTTTCCCAAGGTAAAAAAAGGCAAAAATGATTACGGGTCCGAAGTTCCATTGGACCATATATTCCAATATATAAGTGCGGTTTATGGTGAATCCGCAGCGTTGTTTGACTTAAAGGCTTTTTTTTTCCAGGTGAACCTGCCACAAGAGACATTCGAGTGGTTTTCCGGTGTCGAACCGAGAGTGTGGAACTCGTAGAATTGAATCAACTCCAATTGGTTAATAAATGAAGCCATGAAATTTTACACACATCACGAGAGTATTGGCAGGAGACTCAGAGGTAGTGAAAGCACAATATGAGGACGCCAACGAATCGAGGGTTCACACGTAGATCGACAACATCCGTATCAGTAGACCACACAAAACGTTCAAGGAATGGGGGGACCGCATTGCTAAAAACATGAAAGAATGCGGGGTAACGGTTTCCAAACAACAAAAGATGGTCACACGATACGGATTTATCGGGGTTTTATTTGACCATGACAAGCAGACGGTTTTGTTGAATGCAAAGACAATACGGCGGCTTCGAGAATCGGCTCCGCTCGAGACAGCGACCATTAAACGGATGGAAAGTGTTGTATCTCGCATGATATACGCGGCTGGTATTAGGGGAGCCATTTTTTTCCTACTATATTTTCTTTAAAATGATGCGTCAGCGTTTATCTCGCCTAAATAGGAAATTGGTGAACCATTCCGATCGGGATTAGCTGCCAAAAAATGCATTGAAGCTGGCGAAGCAGCGGATAAGCACGTTGTTAAAAAATGTGCCAGTGGTTCCACCACAGGTTCAGCCCACTACGGCCACGCTGGTGACAGATGCCTCCGTGCAGGGATGGGGAGGGATGTCATTTAAAGGTACAGGAGAGATTATAATAGCAGGAGGCTCCTGGGAAACGGCACCTCACATGATATCATAAGGAGAAGTGCGAGCGATTCAATTCGCATTGTTAGCGATTCGGGGGCGTTTCGATGGGCCATTGCATATGTGCGTGGATAACATCACCGTAATGCATATTATGAAGGAAGACGACGCGCATTCAAGCTCCATAGTGCGATAGGCATCTGCAATAAACAGGATATTACGACAAGAACAGATAAATGCCACATGGTGTTACGTACGTTCAGGGGTAAATCCAACTGATGGGATGTCTCGAGGGCTGCCTGTGTCAGGGGAGCAGGACATGGCGATGTGGTGGAACTTGCGAGGGGGAGAGCGGGAGGTGGGTTAAAGACTCTTTTAGTATTTCCATATCGTTAGTAAATTATCGTTACAATTTATAGTTTGTGTAGAATGAGGATAAACGCTTACTGTTTCCTCAGCATGATAATTATTTCACATATCTTTCTTGTCTGTAGTAAAAGGGAAGGAAGGACTAAAATATTCTATTTTCGAATACTGTCAACTCGGTGCCCAGTCTGGCGGTGCCACAACCTTGCCGCCACGGATCGTTCTCGACGACACCTGAAGAACAGCTGCGTAACCCCGCTGAGTCCATCCACTCCCTTCACCACCTTTCTGTCCTTTTAAAGGACACCTGCTTTTCATTACATAATATCAACTAGCGTTCACTCTTGCACAAATACACTGACCCAGAGTATGCAGCTTTAAAATTCCCTATACGCCATTCACCGCTTCAGCACCGAGAGCAACACAACTGTGATGGTAAATGAAGTTATTCTTTGCCATCTGCTAATTCATCTCACAATCCTTATATGAGGCAATGCACGTGTAGGGAATTTAGCCTCTAATTAATCTCTATTGGGTTGTAAGTTCATTATGGGAAACTTGGAAGCCCCGTCACAGATGCTACTTAACTATCAAATTTCACCACACAGACCCTTTGAAACATGGAGCTCTCAAACATCATGGTGAGTGTTAACGTTTGCTTTGATAACCAGCGGTTCTCAATTCCCGCTTAGTTGCTTCAACCTTCCCGTAATTGCGTTGGAGTCTTTAGGAAAATATGCTGCAGAGGTCGGGGCAAGCTTCTCGCTATTTGTAAGCGGAAGTGCAACGGCTGCACATTCTAAACTTTCATTAGTTTCTGGATTCTCAACCACACCCATTCCGTCACGAGCGATTATCAACATGTTGACACCCTTCGTTTTAGAGAAGCGCAACACTATGCGTTGAGAAGCATAGAAAACATGTTGCCTTACTTTCGGTAACACTCATGAACGTCTCTTGCTGAGGCACTCTCAAAAGGGATAATCTTTTTTTCACCTGACAGACCTCATTTTTCCCACCTTTTTCCACATTGAATGAGGAATGGGATCTGTTTCACATCTTCGCCATGAACCGGGAGGATTCAGTAGGGACCGAATGCGACTGAACGTTTGCACTCACGGACGCAATTAGAAAGTATACTTTTTCCCCTAAGCCCCGGCGACGTTGTTCACGGTTGTTCAGGTTTCCGTGTGCGAGTTGCCAAAACTACGCCGATATCAGAAATAATAATTTGTCCCCTGACTTTTTCCTGGATGAAGCACCAGATGCTGGCACCACGCTGCGGCGGGCGGTGTTTTCTAGAATATTAGTCTTTTCTGCTTCTTTCGTTGCTTCCCTTACGTCATTTTATATTCCTATACTAATTTATTTGAGTTTACTCGAGGTGTTCTTCTGCGGTGCTGAGTTTCCCATTTTGGTGTGCCGTCCCCCTCACCTTCGAAACGACATATAGAACGCCCGCGCAAAAGTCATTTTCTAAGTTAAGCCCTGTTTGCTTTCCCGTATATTTACGCCGACGGATAGTGGTACATTCAGAATAAATGGGCCCTGCGGGGGCTTTGCAATATATCGGGGAGGTTGAAATCGATGTGCGCCCTTGTTCATGTGGAGGACAAGTGTGCAGCGGGAGAATGAAGGGTCATGGGCATATGGCGAAACCGGTGAGTTTAGAGATTGAGGATTAGAGGAAATGAGGAGGGAAATGGAAATTGTACCCCGCGCACGACAATTGCGAAGTTTTCGGAGCGAGTGGAGGGCGTGGGGTAAATGAAGCAAAGAGAGGGAGAGAACGGAGGGGCTTGAGGTGTGTTGGATACGCAGCCGCGCGGGACGCCGAACAAAGGGAGGTTTTGAGGCGGCGTGAGGCTCGACGAAGCGGTTGCTGCCTTCGGCAAGCGGGGTGGAAAATAGTGTCAAATCTCGCGTAGGCGGTATCCGCGAGAATTCCAAGGGAAGAACTTACCACCAAGCCGCTTCTCCAGAACAGAGAAACAGAGATGAAACCACGATGCTGAGTTAGGGATCCATCAAAATCGCGGAGGGCATAGCTGCTTCCCCTTCGGACAAATCATGCGCAATGAATTTGGAAGGCGCACATCAGCTAGCTTGTGCATGGGGGAGTGAACTGCAAATGCAGCGCCGGTTTCGCGGGGATTTAGGTTTGGACTTTACTGCTGTTGGAAAAAATTGCGGCGGAAACAAAATTGAAGAAAATGATTTCATCTGCAAAGCATCATTTTTTGTGGAAATGCTGACCTGCTCGGAATTGTGTAATTGGAAAAAGGCGGCCCCCAAAGAGATGGCAACCCACTCGGCACATAATACGAAAAAGGCACGCGTATATGCATGTACATGATGGGGCTGGTGAGGGAAGCAATAAGGGGGCCCACAAAAAACGAGGCAGCGCAAAAGGTCCGCCACAACCATTCAAAACCCTACTCAATACATTAAGAGAAGGATGTGTAGTGAAGGCGCAAAAGATTCCATATTCCGCTTCATCAAAGAAAAGCTGTATGTGGATAAAGACGTCAATCATAGAAACCCCGACATCCAGTAAACACAACGAAGGGTGGAAATATAAGATTATACGTGGCGGAGGAGTGCTAAGATATTGGAGCAATGGGCCTTTCACACACCACAAGTTGTGAGAGCCGAGAAGGTAAGAGTGCACATGTTATGTTGCGTTATATGTATGATGCATCCGCGGGCGTAACAGGCAGGGAATTTCCTCACTATATATCCGGAAGCTTCAGACCCGTTTCCCGACGTGAGCGAACCTTCCAAGCAGGGTTTCAGAGAATAGCACCGATCAAAAGAATGCCGATAAAAGAGACCAATATATAAAAATACACATGAGACGGGAGTCACCCTTACATCCTTCACCACTAATCCTACAAATAAGTAACCCCCGGACCCTGTGCATAAAGGAATTGCTCCGCTAATATCCTTCTCGAGGGCACGAAACCAGTTTTTCGTTAAGATCTAGTTGGAAATACAATATCCGTAATTTATCCCTTACTGTGTTGCGGGACCTGTGTGTTGGGAATACGTGGCTTACATTCTACACGCCACCACAAATCCTCCGAAACCGTCCCCTCGGATCCGTACCGACATTGCTGCTTTTGTGTTATTTAATCAGCGGGGGAAAATATGAAGCGTCGTCCGTAAACGGGCACATTTGTTTACCCAGCTTGTGAGAGCGTGCGTTTACTTGTCGAAAACGGTGTTCATCTACAATTTTTAGCATATATGCATTTCGGAAGCAGAAACAAAAAAAAGAGAAAACTGCCCGTTATTTCCAACATATTTGCAAGGGGACGACTACAACATTTGGTGAGTGGTCGGATTTCCCTCGATGTTGTGAACGGTTTTTGCAGCTGTGAAAAGATCTCGTGGTGGGCAAATGAATCTGGAAGTCCGTATCCCAAAACAGAGAAGAGACAACAGTGCGGGTAAATGAGAATGCTTTTGTTGACACGTGTCGTCTCATTGCGCTGTAATCACACTTGAGCTGTTTATTCCAAGGCGTTATATCCCCACTTCGTCCATTGGCACTGTTTTGCAAGGCCTGGTGAATCTCCCTTTTCTTTTTTTTTTTAACAATCCAAAAAAAAAAAGTGGCCCGCCTGTTTGATACTCAAATCTCCATGGAATCCCATTATACCAAAAGGGTTTTCCCAAGTGCCTTGGCAGCCATCCCCGCCCCCTTCCCCGCTGCCGTTGGGATGTCACCTTCCCGGTTCATTTAACCGCCCCCTTCAAATCCAAAAAAAAAAAAACCTTCGTACACTCCGTAGGGTTTATTACACTGGTGCATATCTTACTAAATTTTTGCAGCATAGTGACGAGCCATTTCCACTTTATTTTTCCCTCTCCTCTCTTTCTTTTAACTTTTGTTATATAACTACTTACTTGCTTACAAAAACGTAATCTCAGCTCTGTTGTTCTCTCGTGTACCTTTTGTCAGTGTTTGCAAATGATACAAATGGAACAGGCGTTTTTTATTGAAATCGCGATACTCGGTTTTTATTTTGATTTTTATCGAACGCGTGTACGAAAAGTGGGGAAACAGTTTTAGATGGGGAGGAGGAGCCTTAACACCGCGACACCGATAATCGCGGTGTATATTCAACTGAAAAGTTTTCAACAGACACAATCGCTTATTCCCCTCAATATACACAACTATGCTTCAATCCGATTAGCTAATCAACGTTTGCGACAAATGAACCAATGATTATCCCTACGAGCCCATGAAACAGTGGTCATTAAAAAAAAAAAAAACTAAACCCAAGGAAATAAAATAAAATAAAAAGAAAAACAAACAGAAAGAGGGGAAACTGAAAAGGAAGGAGTCTCAAGAAATAACACTACACACACATGCATTAACTCCCATAATGGGCAGGGGTGTAATATTGCCAACGAGCCTCATCGATCAACAAAATTCATTTCCCCAGAAACTTTAAGCCCTGCATTACTGTCAGAATTTGCAAAAAGAAAAATGTTATTACGCAAAACGATAGACCTTACAGCCACGCATGCGGAAAATTAAATGTTAGGAAGGGTAAGAAGTTTAAAAAAAACGCATAGGAGAGGCCTTGAGCTGATTTCAATCAAAGTTTAAATGGCTCCTTTATTCGTCCTCCTCCAAACGTTTTTTATGGGAGGGCGAACCGTACCGTCACGACACGTTACAGCTTCACGGCTGTTTTACTGAACGCACCGGGTCACACGCACTCTTTTTCCATCAAACGCTACGTGGTCTCTCTGTCCCTCCTCTTTTTCATTTTCTTTTTGCTCTCGTTTTTTTTTTATTTTTCCCGTGCTTTCAGGACAGATACGAGCAAAGGAAGGAAAAGAAAAAAAAAGAGTTTGAAGACACATTCATTCATTCATTACCACCGCATCCGTACCGACGGGGGCCTAACGAAAAGATTACGTTCAGTTATTGATTCACATCTTTGTTTTGCGATGGGCATATGTTTCCGCGAAACGCTTCAGCAACCAATCCACAGCACGGACTGGTGAATATTTGGGGGGATTGCTTGGCGAATGGCAATGATCAAGGCATTTAATAACAGTATAAGGATTAGGCTCACAGAAAAATGGCATGGAGTAGCGATCAGTTGTGGTTAAGCGAACGCGATGCGGTGTTGAGCGGTAACGGCCATTACTCCACATATTCATCATGTCCCCAATATTCACAACAAAACTTCCTTCGATGGGTTCCACATCCACCCACTCATCTGACAGATTGCGCACCTGCAGTCCTCCCACCGAATCTTGGTAGAGTAATGTAATAATACCATAATCCGTATGCTCACCACACACGATGGGATAACGGGTCCCTTGCTTTTGTGGAGGATAATGTAGCATACGGAACACACTCAAAGGTTCATCAAATTTGGTATCGAAAAAGTCTTTCTTTAAACCAATAGCGAGTGCGAGGGCACGAAGAATAACGAGGGCAAATTCCTGCATTTCGCGATAATGTCTGTTCATCAACTCTACCCAACCTTTCACTTGCGTGGGGTGATTGTTCGGTCCACGCAATGGCTTTCCAGCTGCAACATCGGGGTGATCCTCAGGGAGATGACAGCCCATATTAAATGTTTCTTTACAATCAAATGGTTTCGTTGGGTCAACATTCTCCGCATCGAGGCATCCGTAACCGCGATGATGTTTGCTCTTTCGAATATCAACCTTAAGTTTCTCTTCCAATGGAAGCGAAAAAAAAGCCTTGGCCATTTCCATCAACTTTTCCGTTCGCTCACGGGGAATGGGATGACCCACAACAAGAAAAACACCCCACGTCCTACAGGCATGATCAATCTGTTTCGCAACATCCATCATCCCCTTTTCTCCATCACAGAACAGAGGGCCGACATCAATAACTGGAATCGAGCCGTGAGCCATCGGTTACGTTTATTTATTTGCTCGTGTTCGCTTTTCTTTTTTTTTTTAATTTTTCTGGGGAGTACACCTCGATGCAATATTAATGATGGAAATAATGGTTATAATAATAATGACAATTTGTATGCGCTATGTGCCTTTTTTTTCCTTTTGCCTTGGTTGGGAACCCGAAAGTCACCCTCACGCATACATGCACCAATAAATACAACGATATATATAAAGTGAAAAAAATGAAGGAAGAAGTTAGATAACAAACAGATGCAACTTAAGATGAGGAGATCCTTTGAAAACAATGTCGCATGAACTGCAGCTCCTTTGGATCATAAAATAATTCCTGGACATCACACCTTATATAATTCCAAAACAGAGGGGAATGCACTAATCAGATTCTCTTAATTATGATTACACTGTAACGAAATTATATGTGCGTGTACTGTTGCAGTGGGGAACATCTGTACAACATGCTTCCATTATGTCCAGACGTTTCCACCAGGATCTTGTTAACGAGATTATTTTTTGTTTTTGCGCTGATCTGCGAGGTGAAACAAGTCCAAACACAACAAAAACAAGCCCGTACAAATTCAGTAAATGCAATTTTCGTCTATCCACATTTCCTCGTTGCTGTTGTTGTTGTTGTTTTTAAATTCCCGATTCTTCACCCGCCTGAATGTTGCTGCTCAGTTTGTTTTTAAAACCCATTGAAAACCTCCCCAAACCCCCCGGGCCCGCCCGATAGGAATTTTTGGTTTATCATACCTGCGATATAAATAAAGAAACGAACCAACTTGACATCACGCCATCATCATAACAACTTTTGTTGGTTTTTTTTTATTATTTTACTTTTACACCTTTATTTTATTTTATTTTATTTCCTTTCCTTTGTTGATGTTATCATGATGGAGAGAAGTGAAGCGGTTGTCCCAAATTCCTCTACGGGAAAGTTAAGGTATTAAGAACGCATTCAGAGAGATGGAAACAATTCAGCAGCAACAACAACAGCAACAACAACACACACGCATACAAATCAGTGAAAGAAGACGTATCCATTCATTCCTTATTGCTTCTTTTCCCCTCTTCATGATTTATTTGTTTATTTCTTCGTGGTATGTTGTGGCTCACAAAATCCCTCCTCCAAAAATGTCTGAGAGTTTACCCAAGGAAACCAACACATATGTATTCATGCAAAGACTGAAATAAATTTTTTTTTAAAAAAAAGAAAAAGAAGAAGAGATAGCGCGACTTCTCGCACCTTTTCTCTCATACCGTAAATGTGTAAGCATACATGCATTCATATGCGTATCTTCATACGCGTTGATTAACTTGAAAATGAAAAGCCGGTAATAAGAATTTTCTTTTAAAATATTATTGCCATAAATGTAATTTGAAGAAAAAACAAAAGGGGTTGAGGGAAGGATAAAGAAGATAGGGAGGAGCGAAATCAAGAAGCAAAAAGGTAATTGGAAAAAGCTGAGGGTGTGGAAAGGATATATTGACATAAAATGTGTATATACACATATACGTGAACGTATACAAAAAATGCAAAGGAGGAAGTGATAATACAACAACAAACGAGGGAAACTGAAAAGAAATACCGAAACTTCTCATCTCATCTCTTCCCCTTCCTCTCTTTTTTTTTTTATTCACACCATCACCATTATTATTTTGCACAGTGCTTTATTCCACCCGCACTGAAACGTTTGTTAAGCGGAAGATGAAAAAAGGAAAAAAGGGGCCTTCAAAGTAAAAAAAAAGTGGCAATTCTGTGTTGAATAAATGCATCATTATTTATTTTACCCTTTGATTAGATTGCTTCACTCTTTTTACTTTTTACCATTGTGGGTCCGCTTACATTTACCCACAGTATTTATTCATTTTCTTTTTTTTTCAGCTTTCCAACTCCTTCTGCCATCCCCTCTCGTATCCCCCCCCAAAAAAAAAAAAAAGCGAAGTCGGGTATTTGCGCAAACAAAACAAAACAACGGGTAACATTAAAACGAGGGCAAACAAACAAACAAACTCGAAAAGGAGTAAATATAAAGAAGGCGGGCCCAAGAAGAGCATATTCTCACGTACACATATTTACGAACTTGCAAGAAAGAGAAGAACTCTTTCCATTTTCTTATTCTTCTCTATATTTACCCTCCTCTAAGGTAAAACATGACGCAGGCGTTCATTTTGTTATCGGTTACTATCCCGAAATGGTGTTGCTTAAAATGACAATCCCGTAGCAATGATAATAATTATTATTATTATTATTCGATGTGTCTCTTTCCATATTCCACTAAATCATTTTCGGCCACTCGCCATTACATTCCAGTTAATTTAATTTCACCTCACCTCACCTCACTTCATCCATTCAGCAATATTCACTCTCCCTCTTAAGTATAATTCGGTAGTTCAATTCTATTATTTTGTTTTCCCACACGTACACAACATTTCTGTGCCCTTTTCTGCTACGAATTCCACCACGAAATCACGCAATGCCCCGCGCAGTGAAGGAAAGAAATGAAATGAAGCGAAGTGAAGTGAAGTAGTAAGCGTCTACAATACAGCAGTTCCAGAAACATTTTCATTTATCCACTCACCACATCCTATGGTATTACATTTTCACGGAATGGTATGGATCCGCATGAACAGGCTGCTACAGTTTGGGCTGCGCAACGGCAGCTGCAGAAGCTTCTTTAGGGGCTGCCTTTCGCCGACTTCGTATTAAGAAGAACACCAACACAAGGATCAGAATTGCCACAATTGGGGCGAAAATATACAATAGCAGTAACATTATCCATCTCCGTTTCTTAGCGAACAGAGTACGCGCCTCCTCCAGATCCTGAAGATCGGTATTATTCACTCCATCCTCGAGGGAAGACGACCGATGACCGCCAGACATCCCAATCAAAACATCGAGTGTCCGATTACTTATCCGTTCCCCTTCACTAATAATTTCAGAATGGTTTTTCTCCTCCTGCAACCCCTTGTGGATTTTGTATACCAGCAGCAGTTGATTTTCGCAGATGAGCATATCTTTGTAAGACTCATCTAACTCCCCCACAATTCTTACTACGTGGGACTTCGTATCGTTGTAATGCGTCCCCCACTGGTCTAATGGTGTGCAAGGTGGTTCTCCAGCGGTGCTGCAGTTCACCACCTTTTTGGGTTTTGAAGTTGTCCAATTTGCCCCAGCCTCAACCATTAGGGTGGAAATCCATTTTTCTTTTTCGTCAAGTGTTACGTTGGTGCATGAAATTTCCCCCTCTGGAGGGTCCAATGTGCTTGAAACGACACCTTCTTCACACTTACGGCCTCCTCTACAGTATGAACTCATAACCTCCTTAAGCCCAACCACAGGGTTACCTCCCTCAGATGCTTCCGTGCCTTCGAGTGTCTTTTTTCCCGACTCCTTCGCTTTAACAGCCTTTTCCTTTATCGAAGCTTCCCTATTTCGGGCGTTTTCGGGCATGTCTTTGACTTTCGTCTTGGCTCCATCACACAACTCTTTTATGCGCTTCTTCGTTCCATCAGGGTCATCAGAGTCTTTCCCCAGCATGCCATCAATATCATCAACGTACGTATTCACCAACTCAGCATCTCGAGTGATATTCGCCGTATCTTCGGCCGCCAGTTCTGCGAGGCGATCCGCCAGTGGGTTCACTACCTTTCTGGTGAGATCTGTCATAATACACAATACATCAGCAGCTGCTCTGCTAAGTTTGTCTTCAGCCTCATTCGTCTGAGTTTCCGATGCTCTTGCCTTCCCCACATGCGAAAACACTGAAGCTGAGGATGTGATCAATACAACCGCGAGGCAAAAGGTGACACGTGCCATCTTTCCCTTGCTCCGTTTATTTCCCTTTCCTTGTCTCTTCGACTTTTATTGGTATCCCTCCCCCTTTTGATGTCCGACACGTTATTTTCACTGATACTATTCAGCAACCTGTAACAATAGCAGCAACAAAGAAAAGTTATGCAGCAAGGGCTGATAGAATAGGGAAGAAAAGACATGTGGGAAACAGGGAAACGGAGCTAAAGAAATTATAGCGATGCTTCAACGTTAAACAGCATTAGGGGATAACCCGTTAACGAGGAAGAAGAAGGTAGTAGAAGTTTATTCCCAGAATAGTGGAATATATATATATATATATATATATATATATATGGACATATACCAAACAATCCAAGTCACTATTCACCCACATCAAGGGAATACATCCTTTTGAATAACGCTACGCAGAATCCTTAAGGGTTCCATGAAATTAATAGTCGGAGTGAAATGCAAGAAAGCATTTATGCATCTGAAGGAATGAATCCAACAACTCATCAGCGATCATATACACAAACAAAGAACTAAATTATCGACGGTAGTTTCATCATACTACTGTGTAAGGAACAGTAACATGGCGAAAGGAAGGCATTAGTATGATACTATCAAATTCTTTTATTGGCATGACGGGCATACACACGAGACACAACAGTTAATTTCCCCATGAATGTGATCAATGAAGCGGTTAAATCCCTCATCGTGAAATGTCACACCCAAAAATAAACTCGGCGACTACTTTAGATCCCCAACGCAAGATATCTTTCAATAGGATTCACAGGTACACAACAGCACTCAAACGACTGCAAAGGAATGCCATGAATAATCTCCCATACTCAATCAGCATTTCACTTATGATCCTTCAATATGTTTTTACCATTCCAACACACACGCAAGCATATCACTTTCCCTTATGCGCCGTGTCTTGCACAACAGATGCTCGTCCCTAATAAATCAAGGGGGAGTACAAATAGAAAATAAAAAGGGGGAGAGGAAGTGCTACACAGCTGAGACAGTTAGTCACTTGCACACGCCTGTTGTATTGAATGTGCGATAAACAAATATGTGAATAAATGCATGGAGTTGAGTGCACATATTATGAAGATAGTAAATTCATAACAGAAAAAATTAAATAATAAAACAGAGTCGCACAAAGGAAAGCAACTGTTCTTTACTCTACAGCATCTACCGGCGATGTTGCTGTGCCGTAACGTGCGAATGTATGGAAACTAGTCGTTAGAACGGGAAATGCAAAAGAAACACGCAAATCTCCCGGAAGAAACAAAATCGATGAAACAAAATAAAAAGTTAAAAGGGTAAGAAAAAGGGCAGAAACCCAATAAAAATAGAAAAAAAAAGCCTAACGGAGAAAACTTAGAAGCCAAGAAAGGAAAACAAAATAGCTCACATTCGGCTCGTATGTACATGTGTCAGTAAAAGATATGCGTCATGCTAATAAAATGTTAAATACCTGAAGGGAGAAAAAAAAGTCACCCAAAACTTGAAAGCAACATACAAACGTCAAATAACAGCAACGGGAACACTTCCACTCACAGTCCTTTTCACTTGTTAATGTCTGTGGCTCATCATCATCACCATCTCATGAGTAGGGCGAGAAGGAAATTAATATCAAATAAATGGAATTATGTTTATGAATAAAAATATAAATACATATATGTCATAATGATTAAAATCATATGCAGCGATGGGAAAAAGAGTGACATCGAGTATCATTAGGCACAAAACGTTAGGCATAATATTTAAATATGTATGCACATTGTAAAGTGGAGAGGAGGAAAGTGTGAGAGAATTGTAAACACCATGGCGTCAACGCACCCACAAACAAATAACAGCAACAATTAAAACAACAGAAGTGTGGACGAAATAGTCAGCAGTGTTACAACCGTTGAAAAAGAGGAGAAAAGAAGAAAAAAAATAAGAGCACAGAAAAAAAAAACAGGAAGAAGTGAAGGGAAATGTTTCGTGCGCACGTCCCATTACGTTCGAATCTTCTCTTTCCTTTTTGGCTATTTCTTAAACACAACATCAAATATATATATATGTATGCACATATGTTTATAAAGGAAATAATATTAATTCGTCAACATAACTCCTCATACCACAGAACTAGCATTAGTAATAACAATAATAACAGATCATATAAACACGCGTAAAAGAAAAAAAGAAAGCTGAACTGAGTGAGAGAAAATGAGACAGCGGCAGACCAAAGGGAGGAGCAAAAAAAAGAAAAAAAACAAATATAAAATGTTTTTGTATCACATATTCCACAGTTCACATACTTCGCTGCCACCATTTCATTTCAGTAATACCACACGCAGCAGTGGTTATTATACACACAACCAGAGGCGGAGAAATTTATATGGGTGAGGAAATCAAAATAAAGACATAAGGCAGAAAAAATATAAACACCAATGTCTGCCTCCGAAGCAACACCAAGAGGAAGTATTCAACTCCTTTACACTTATCACATCAATTAGCATCATTTTCCGTCATTCCGTTATTTACTTCCCGCCCACTGGACACCGGCACACGAGAACATTGCTTTGGGGAGGCGTCGGAAAGGTACGGATTGCAGGAAATGATGATGAGGGAAGAGCCACTTTGGGTAGTAACACCTGACGATGCGGACATCCCGCGGGCTCCGTGTTCCGCAATGTGTCCAACCTTCACTGCAATACGGCGAATAACTTCTTCACAATACGCATCGTCCCACACACGCCCCTTCCGCCGTGGTAAAGAAACATTCCAACGCTCGCAGTATGGAACCAATAGTCGCTCTCGCTGTGGAGCTTTGAAGGTACTGAGTAAGGAATGCAGGGCATCTGAAATAGTTTGTGCCGATCCACTCAGCTCCATGTGGGTGGAACTATGTTCACTAGCAGAGGTACTAGTAGGGTCCTCACTCTCTTCGAAAAAGAAATCACGATCCAAGCGGAGCCCAGCGAATGCACGGCCGGGAACGGCATTCAATTGGTACATTACAATAGGCTCAGGAACACCACGCAACGCAACAGGTCCAAGCGAGGTCGCATCAAGTTGGTCACGCTCCTCAGTGCTCAGTGACATATACGCCGCATACGTCAGCAGCACTTGCCCACCATTTGTCACACTTTCTGTGCGCGCAGCCATGTTTGGTGTGCGTCCGTAGTAGTCGTATCCTTTTGTTACTTCATCATGTCGGATATCACATAACCCGGTGTGGATTCCGATTCTTACACGCAGCCCATTCCACAACTGGCGGTAAACCTCGGGATCCAGACGTGCACTTGGTGGAATATAGTGATCATCATCCTCAGCTTTCTGCATCTCGGAATTGCGGTAGAAATCATCGAAAACAGTTGTCCCCCAACAGTGTTGCAGGAATGATCGCTGAATGTCACTCGCGAGTTCCACAGCGGTGGATGCACTGCGGCAGGCAATCATAAAGGAGTCCCCAACAGTCTTCACCTCGTAACAACCATACTGCATGATGAGTGAACGGATCATAGTGTGATGAGCCAACACGGCATCGGGCATCAGTTCCGGGTGAGTAGACCACTGCGCAGTGCTGCTTTCGATGTCCGTGAAGATGAGAGTTACAGGATCTGTTGGTTCCCTCGGTGCTCTGTTGTTGTCTCGAGAATTAAACACAAACAAGCACAGAAGCACACACAATGCAATAGCAAGTGCAACAAAGAAAACAGAACCAACAATTATACCGGCAAGTTGTGAAGGACTAAGGGAAGACTCATCCATTACAGCATACTCCAAAGATGGCGTCACACCCCGACTCAGTACAGGCACACGGGGGTCTAGTACCCGAGACATCGACCACACAGAAATGTTTCCCGCCCCAAAATTAGTCTCGCAACGGTTAGCCGCCGTTACACGTCCCTTAACACACTCAACATCACTGTACGGTCCGTAGTGCATGTCATCCACACGAATGTTTGATTCTGTGTAAAAAAAATCAACTAACAACGAGGGGCTTATCCTCTTCATGCGTGGAACGATGCTTCGAAGCAGACGCGCAGTGGCAAAGCCCCACAACCTCAGCGGTGTCCATGTAGATTCACGGGGGTTGTAGGCATGAAACATTGCAACTGTATCCGATTCCGTATTTTTATCGGCCCAGTGTGGTAGATTCGTCGCGAACACAAGTCGTGAGGCGCTTACAACTGCCGCAGGGGTCGCATTAAATGCTTCCACAAACTCATCATACAATTGAGTGACTTCGGAGAAGAGAACATACACGCGTCTATCATTTCGAGATTGGAGATACTGTGCAATCGCATGGGCATCTGGAGGTGTGAGGCCGATGGCCACAACATCCCCACTGCTTGGTAGATGGTCCACCAGAGTGTCACTCTCTTTAAGCAACAACATTGACTTAAGTGCCACATCAAATGTCATTAGCGATTTGTTGAGTACATCACCAATTACTTCCGCCCTTTTACTTCGAATAGCGGCAGACACGGCACCGGTAGAGGCATTTGAGAGGTGCATAGCAATCACGTACAATTGTTGCCGAACCGTAGGCGAGAGCAGTAACACATTTCTACGGAACTTACCCACTATGGGGCTGGCCGCCAAAGGATTGATGAAGGTGACATTTGGAAGCCGGAGTGCATCCCTCGTCACTCCACCAAAGACAGCGGATACTATCCTGTTGTCCACCAATTGCGCGAGATCACCTGCCACTTCACTCAAGTTCCTCCTAAAGGGGTGAAAAAAGAGTCGATCATCCTCGAAACTGCCATCAGCGGGGACAGATGATGCGCCTTCGTACCATCTCCTGGCGGAACGCTCGATAATGTAACTATCCACAATCAGAACGAAAACAGCATATAGTGGGGCATACACCTTCACATTTGCACTCGAACACTGTGATACACCCCACATCAAGAAACCATTTATTACGGGGTACATACGAAACCCATCCACGACTTCCTTCATGTAAACAGCGCTTCCACCCTGATTGCAGTTGCACATAGCACCCTGCATGGACGCAAACTCGCCGCACTCATTACCATAGTCACCCACGACAAGGTCATCTACAACGTAACGACGCTGGCGGTACAGAGAGTCCATAAAGGCCGTGCGGTCCGTCAACACATCAGTACTGTGTAGTGCCTGCGAAAGGATCTCACCAGTGAGCCATCCAGTCATCATCAGATCAGAAATGGCCTCGTCGGTACTAAAGTGTGGGGGTTTCGAAAAGCCACCCCATTCACTATTGGATTTTAAATGGTTATCCATCTCCTCCCGAAACCGCCGGACAGACGCAAGGGTTAGTAAATTCGAAGGAGGAATTGTGCCCGTGATGATTAATTGACCATCGTTCAGAGACACATTGGAAGCATACAAAGCGTCACGCCAAGTTCTTATTAGAGGGCCTTGTGATGTCGACGGAGCCAAAACATACATCTGTCTCGTCCGCTCATCCTTCACAATCCTCCCTATGAACCATTCGGTGGCGGGGTTGCGCACGGGGGCAAACAGGAGCACAGCCTGTGGACGTGTCTCAACAAACTGGTTCCATTCAGCTGCCAGGGCATCTTCATCTGCTCCAACTCCACCAGCTGCAGCAAATGCACCACAGAGTTCATGGCCCATCATGGATGATATATCCAGAGCGAATTCATACAATGCCTCACCGGATGGTGTTCCCTTCAAGTACGTTATTCCCACACGCGGGAGACCAAGGAAAACAACGGCATAACGGAAAAGTGCAAGTAACTCAGCATTCGGCTCCACACTTATGAAGTAAAGATGGGGATCCCACTCACGCACTTCAGTGGAGAAAGCGAGTGGGCCGAAACTAACTGCACCGTGTTTACTCAGCTCACCCTTCACCCACATAGTATTGGGTCCGCCAAAGGGACCAAATACAATCATCAGCTTGCCTTCGCTTTCCTTAACCACGGACTCGAAGAACTCAGCGACGGGAGTATCGTATGATGGTGGTCGAATGAAAGAAACCCTTGCCTTGGAGTTTGTTTTCCAACCGCGAGCTGTCAGGGATGCGTCAAAACCAGCGTTAAGTGAATCCACCTCCACCTCCTGAACATCAGGGCTATACATCAGGGAGAGGACATTTATTGTTATATTGTCTTCAGCCCTTCCTGTAGTTGAGAAGGAAAGCAATAGAAATAGTAGCTGCAGAAGCGGTAGCGACAACTTCGACAGCAGTGAGGTCATGCGTACTTTTAACTTGTTCGTGTGATCTTAAATACTACGTGAGGAAATGGAAGGAATGAAACGATACAGAGGCAACTGATAGGTTTTGCGAAAGAAACACCAGGGAATCACATGCGCACAGAAACAAATCATCACAAAGGGTGATACAGCTGCATGGAATGAATGTTGAAACGAGTTCTTTTGACTATCTTGTCACAAAAGGTGTTCGTGTGCCATGCTGCTCTCGGGCACCCTTACTTTTTTGTCCTCCTTCGTTTTGGGTAATTTGTGGCACCCCATTTTTGATTTATTTCACCCACCTCCTTCCGCCACGGAACCCCTTCTCCTGGTTGCTACTACTAATACCAAAAACAAATATTATATACATGAATGGATGAATTAACGCAGATAGGCTGAGGCGGTTAAATAAGGGCAGAAAATCGTAAGATCCCACAAGAAACAAAACCCCCTCCATACCATCAGCTGTTAGAAAAGTGGAGGCGGTAATAAGAAACCTGTGTGGCTGGGTGTTTCTTAAATAATACCGTTAAAAAAAAAAAAATACGTACGTACGGATAATAAATAAATATAAAAGGCAAAAAAGATAAGAGAAAATGGATAAGAAGTTTGATAAGGATGAAATAAAAATAACTAAACGCGATGAATAAAACATGTACACATTTTGAGGGGGAATGCGCACACAAGAAACGAAGCGATTGCTTCCAGTCGCATCAGAAACTGCAGAACATAATATTAACAATACTCAAATATAAATGTATATCCCAATTCGGCCCACAAAGCCCACGTGGGCTTTATCGAAGCACAGAAAAATTCCACTTACCAATGTCTATGTTTGAATACATTTTGTGTATATATTACACCTGCTTGTTTTGATTCGCACTTAAACAAAAAGAATGGAAAGAGTGTGCCCTTGGGTACTCAACATGATGAGTCAACAAAAAAACATGGGGAAAAAAGGATATCAAATAAGCAGCATCAAACTGCGCCCCTCCATGGGTGTATCTTTTTGTATGAGTATAAACTATTAGGCATACATATTTACATGTATATGAGTAAACGTATGCGTGGGAACGTACGAACGAATATATGAACTTTAAATTGACAGGGAAAATGCTGTGCACACAAATATGTTTTTTTTTAAGCAAACACAAACCACCATCATGACAACTGTTCCGGCCGCCACTGTTACGCAGGATACCACACAGTGCTCATAATCATAAGAAAATGCATTCATATATGCCTGTGTGCGCGTACCTGTTTGTATTCCCATACAGAAGCGCAGCCGATACAGCATCTACTCCGTGTTCAGAAGGGCGTCCGCATTCCCCAAACATAATCTCGACAACCCTTGGTTTGTTTTCCCTAATTTCTCGTGATGGTTAACCTCTTAACTCACCTTTCAGTCACCCCTCCCCATTATTTACACACACACACCATACAAAGAAATACAATTAGAAAATACACCTCCACACAAGACGCTGCAACGACGAAAGGGACTAGTTAGCTTCCAATGAAGCAATTTTGGGGGGGAAAGGGGGCAAAACAAATGAAAACAACAGCAAACAAGCAAAAGGAAAAAAAAGGACTTATCCTCCTGAAAGTGCCCACACACATCCGGCCGCGGTGGATGCGTGTAAATATGGCACGGACATCAGAAAGAAAAAAACGATAATATTTTGGTTAAAATACGACGACGCTCAGGAAGCATAACGACCAACAAACGGCCCCACCTTAACTGCAATACGGCGAATAACTTCTTCACAATACGCATCGTCCCAAGCGTATGAACCACCCGTTGGCAGGGAAACATTCCAACGCTCGCAATACAGTGCCAATAGTCGCTCTCGCTGTGGAGCTTTGAAGGTACTGAGTAAGGAATGCAGGGCATCTGAAATAGTTTGTGCCGATCCACTCAGCTTCAGGCTGTCAAAACTTAAACTGTTCGAGGAAAAGCTGAAGTTCTCGACATCTTCATCAAAATAAAACCCACGATCCAAGCGGAGCCCAGCGAATGCACGGCCGGGAACGGCATTCAATTGGTACATTACAATAGGCTCAGGAACACCACGCAACGCAACAGGTCCAAGCGAGGTCGCATCAAGTTGGTCACGCTCCTCAGTGCTCAGTGACATGTACGCCGCATACGTCAGCAGCACTTGCCCACCATTTGTCACACTTTCTGTGCGCGCAGCCGTGTTTGGTGTGCGTCCGTAGTAGTCGTATCCTTTTGTTACTTCATCATGTCGGATATCACATAACCCGGTGTGGATTCCGATTCTTACACGCAGCCCATTCCACAACTGGCGGTAAACCTCGGGATCCAGACGTGCACTTGGTGGAATATAGTGATCATCATCCTCAGCTTTCTGCATCTCGGAATTGCGGTAGAAATCATCGAAAACAGTTGTCCCCCAACAGTGTTGCAGGAATGATCGCTGAATGTCACTCGCGAGTTCCACAGCGGTGGATGCACTGCGGCAGGCAATCATAAAGGAGTCCCCAACAGTCTTCACCTCGTAACAACCATACTGCATGATGAGTGAACGGATCATAGTGTGATGAGCCAACACGGCATCGGGCATCAGTTCCGGGTGAGTAGACCACTGCGCAGTGCTGCTTTCGATGTCCGTACAAACAATGGTTACAACGCCACATTCACCACCCCGTAGCATCTCAAACATTGGAACACACACTTCACTGTCGTTGATAAATGTAACTGGGTCACTTGACGACTTGGGCCCAGTATCCCGTTGTCCACGGACGCGCACAAACAAGCACAGAAGCACACACAATGCAATAGCAAGTGCAACAAAGAAAACAGAACCAACAATTATACCGGCAAGTTGTGAAGGACTAAGGGAAGACTCATCCATTACAGCATACTCCAAAGATGGCGTCACACCCCGACTCAGTACAGGCACACGGGGGTCTAGTACCCGAGACATCGACCACACAGAAATGTTTCCCGCCCCAAAATTAGTCTCGCAACGGTTAGCCGCCGTTACACGTCCCTTAACACACTCAACATCACTGTACGGTCCGTAGTGCATGTCATCCACACGAATGTTTGATTCTGTGTAAAAAAAATCAACTAACAACGAGGGGTTTATCCTCTTCATGCGTGGAACGATGCTTCGAAGCAGACGCGCAGTGGCAAAGCCCCGCAACCTCAGCGGTGTCCATGTAGATTCACGGGGGTTGTAGGCATGAAACATTGCAACTGTATCCGATTCCGTATTTTTATCGGCCCAGTGTGGTAGATTCGTCGCGAACACAAGTCGTGAGGCGCTTACAACTGCCGCAGGGGTCGCATTAAATGCTTCCACAAACTCATCATACAATTGAGTGACTTCGGAGAAGAGAACATACACGCGTCTATCATTTCGAGATTGGAGATACTGTGCAATCGCATGGGCATCTGGAGGTGTGAGGCCGATGGCCACAACATCCCCACTGCTTGGTAGATGGTCCACCAGAGTGTCACTCTCTTTAAGCAACAACATTGACTTAAGTGCCACATCAAATGTCATTAGCGATTTGTTGAGTACATCACCAATTACTTCCGCCCTTTTACTTCGAATAGCGGCAGACACGGCACCGGTAGAGGCATTTGAGAGGTGCATAGCAAGCACGTACAATTGTTGCCGTACCGTAGGCGAGAGCAGTAACACATTTCTATTGAAACGATTGATCCGAGGATAAAGCAGCAGTGGATCGACGAATACAGGGCCGGGAAGTTCCAGAATATCTTCATCAACAGCACCATAGATGATGAATATCTCCCTCATATTGAGCAAAGCCTCTAGAACTATGACCCCCATCTGCGTGCTTAGTGGAAGAACATCAAAGTGTAAAATATCTTCTCCGAAATCATCAAGAATGAGAGGAGCTGAAGACACACCTTCGTACCATCTCTTGGCGGAACGATAAGAAAAAAAATAATCACTCAAGTGCATGACAAAACCACTCAATGGAATACTGATCTTCACGTCTCTACTCGAACACTGTGATGCACCCCACATCAAGAAACCATTTATTACGGGGTACATACGAAACCCATCCACGACTTCCTTCATGTAAACAGCGCTTCCACCCTGATTGCAGTTGCACATAGCACCCTGCATGGACGCAAACTCGCCGCACTCATTACCATAGTCACCCACGACAAGGTCATCCACAACGTAACGACGCTGGCGGTACAGAGAGTCCATAAAGGCCGTGCGGTCCGTCAACACATCAGTACTGTGTAGTGCCTGCGAAAGGATCTCACCAGTGAGCCATCCAGTCATCATCAGATCAGAAATGGCCTCGTCGGTACTAAAGTGTGGGGGTTTCGAAAAGCCACCCCATTCACTATTGGATTTTAAATGGTTATCCATCTCCTCCCGAAACCGCCGGACAGACGCAAGGGTTAGTAAATTCGAAGGAGGAATTGTGCCCGTGATGATTAATTGACCATCGTTCAGAGACACATTGGAAGCATGCAAAGCGTCACGCCAAGTTCTTATTAGAGGGCCTTGTGATGTCGACGGAGCCAAAACATACATCTGTCTCGTCCGCTCATCCTTCACAATCCTCCCTATGAACCATTCGGTGGCGGGGTTGCGCACAGGGGCAAACAGGAGCACAGCCTGTGGACGTGTCTCAACAAACTGGTTCCATTCAGCTGCCAGGGCATCTTCATCTGCTCCAACTCCACCAGCTGCAGCAAATGCACCACAGAGTTCATGGCCCATCATGGATGATATATCCAGAGCGAATTCATACAATGCCTCACCGGATGGTGTTCCCTTCAAGTACGTTATTCCCACACGCGGGAGACCAAGGAAAACAACGGCATAACGGAAAAGTGCAAGTAACTCAGCATTCGGCTCCACACTTATGAAGTAAAGATGGGGATCCCACTCACGCACTTCAGTGGAGAAAGCGAGTGGGCCGAAACTAACTGCACCGTGTTTACTCAGCTCACCCTTCACCCACATAGTATTGGGTCCGCCAAAGGGACCAAATACAATCATCAGCTTGCCTTCGCTTTCCTTAACCACGGACTCGAAGAACTCAGCGACGGGAGTATCGTATGATGGTGGTCGAATGAAAGAAACCCTTGCCTTGGAGTTTGTTTTCCAACCGCGAGCTGTCAGGGATGCGTCAAAACCAGCGTTAAGTGAATCCACCTCCACCTCCTGAACATCAGGGCTATACATCAGGGAGAGGACATTTATTGTTATATTGTCTTCAGCCCTTCCTGTAGTTGAGAAGGAAAGCAATAGAAATAGTAGCTGCAGAAGCGGTAGCGACAACTTCGACAGCAGTGAGGTCATGCGTACTTTTAACTTGTTCGTGTGATCTTAAATACTACGTGAGGAAATGGAAGGAATGAAACGATACAGAGGCAACTGATAGGTTTTGCGAAAGAAACACCAGGGAATCACATGCGCACAGAAACAAATCATCACAAAGGGTGATACAGCTGCATGGAATGAATGTTGAAACGAGTCCGTATAAACTTATTCTGCGAATTTTTTTCAATCCATCAGCGATGTGAGCCTTAATTTAAGAACACCGCAAATAATGAGGAAAAGAAACCAAAAATTAAGCTATAGGCCCATTGATATCCAATGAGACCTGTTCCTGTTTGCAAAATCGTGATAAATTCTAAAGGGGGAGGCACATTTGCTTGAGGCAGTTTATCCAAACATTACAGCGTGAGTTAGTCGTTGTCAGACGCTCAGTGAGTTAATATCCAATTAGGTAAACAATTGGGTTCACCCTATTTAAAGGTTCTCCAGTGGCAAGTATTGTATTGTACCTCGACCATATTTGTGGTTTTCTGAGTTTGCCATTTCGCATGGAAGGCACAGCGTAACCGCAAAGAATGATAGCGTCCCCCAGTTCCTTTTCTGCTGTTATTCCTGCCCAGCTGCTTCACCAGACCATTCATGTTTCTACTCTCACAGACATGCTTGTTTCTCTGTCTTGTGCTACAGCCTCAAACAGTGGATGAGGCCTTAGTGCGGTGAAACATTACGGCACATATTCTCGTATTCACTCACACAAATACACAGATGCAAGCGCCGGTAACTGCGCTCCCCAATACGTAAACCTTCCAACCAACTGGAATGTGGGCCACTCGAAAGAACCACAATACATTCTTCTCAGAAAGTTCTTTATTAAATAATGTGACAAATCCCACTGGTGCAGTCACATCTCCCGTCCTCCACAAACTCAAGTACTACCTGCATCCAGTTGAAGTGGTATCCCTACTTTCAAAAAGTTATCGTGGAACTGCAAATTCCATGTGAGTTATTGCGCCGGCCGTAACCACTTTTGGTGAGTTTCATGATGTTTGGTACGTAAAGCCCCGATGTTTCCATGGTTTGAAAATCCATCAAGAAACAAACAAAAGAAACATTCCCCCCCCCATCAGCACATTCCATTAAATGAAAAACAAATACATATACAAGGTTTCAACACATATGCAAACACGTGCATACACCCAGCCAGACTGCTTCCTCTGTTGCACTCATGCCGTCTCGCAAACTCTCCGACAGGTCAACGGAGAAACACAAAACTTAGAGTCCTGCCGGTTTCACACACTTATGTGTGACAAAAAATATTTACAGTAAAAAAACGTATTTTGAGGGGGAGAGTTTCAGAAAACAGTTCCACAAAGACATACATAACAAACAAGAAAATCCTTAGCACATCACAATCCAAATCAAACAAATGAGCGAACGTCTTTTTATTCTTTAGCATCGATAAAGGGGACAAACAAGGGAAACAGAATAATACCACCTATCCTTTGTCCCTCCCATCTACCGTTGTAACTATGTAAGAGATAATAAACGCTTCAATGCAAGAAAAAAGGAATCCATTACACGGTACGTTACTCCGATGCACAATAACAAAGTATTTTATCCTTCTTAACCCCCTCTACATAGCACCGCTGCCTCTTATGTTTTTGAGCATCTGCTTTGCAAAATAAGTCCAGCTGAAGTCAGTAACTTGTACGTTCCGCTACAGCGCCTTCAAATAAGGACAGTGGAAACGTAGATGGAATCAAAAAATGGGTTTAAATTGTTTGTTTTTGCTCTCGCTTGATGGGATTGATCTATATTGTTTGCATATGCCGTTGTTTGACGACATTTTATGCAAATTTGGATGAATTTGTACAACCCCCTTCCACATTTTTCTCATATCTCCGTAAAAATCGTTCTATTGCAAATTCTATTGAGTAGTAGACAAAAAAATCTGTACGTTTCTTTCTTACTTCTTTTAGTGCACAGAGTGGACACTGTTTTGCTTAATGGCACCTAGTTGAAAGTGGAACAGTATCCAATACTTTACCAAATAAGATAGTTGTCGGACCGCTACAACAGCAACAACACGTGCCTTACCTATCCACCTTTTACGATCATTTTCTAATATTGTGAGTGTGAACACGTCATCGCTCGCTGACGGTTAGAGGGTAATCCAGCAGAAAATGCAGAACGTTCTCCCCACAACAATTGACTGCCGAACGAAACGGCCAAATGCATGAAGGCAAATGTTAGCGAAAGTCTATCGTAAATTCATTAAGCGACATTGTGGCTATCAAAGAACACGCAAGTGAAAAAATGGTTGCTCGTACAAGGTAGTGCGACGGCAAAGAAAAAAATGTCGTTTGATAGCGATATTGACAACCCCCTTTTGATAATTTCAAGGACGACTATGTGTCATAACACTCGACGATGCACAAAACAGGAACGCAACCACAGAAAATTAAAATGAATATCACTCCACAAAACATACTGTGGGTATGAAGAGAGGAACGCAGACCGCCGTTGGCTCATATTTCGGCACCTTTGGACATAGATTTCCGAGTCATGATAACGCGTAGGATAACTGACAGCGGTCCCAACTCTACGATGGCGGCCTTTAACGACCGTGTGGCTCCTACGAAATTTGTCACAACGCGAGCGATGCACACGGCACATAAAAAGGAAGGTGTGGTAAAGCCGTCCGGAGGAACATGAGACAAAAAACTGCGGAATGAAAAGGATGTTGTTCCAACGAGGGGATCTACGGGCACACATTATGTCAAATGAAGCGGATATCTGGGACCGTTCAGCCTACAATCTCCTATCGCAGCAACATACGGTTATTAGGGCCCTGGTCCACGTGTGACTACAGCTTGACTTGCACATAAGAGATATAATTCTGAACTGCTGTTGTCACTACCTAAACCCCTTCTTTATTCTCACCAAAAATTTTTAAAAAAAGAGAGATGATAGGGGCTTAATTGCATACAGAGAGCGCACACATAGTCGAAGAACCTTATAACCACACCGCGATAAAGGAAGGTTAACTGGATTCTTCCCCTCCTTCTCGGAGGAAGCCCCGATCCCGCAAATACAGCAACTGAACGCTCGGCTTTACGCGGGCTCGAAGCCTGATGCACCGTTACGGTAAATCCACAACACAGCCACAAAAATATAAGAAACATGATGACCGCGCTCTGTGAAGTAAGATCTATTTAAATGCAATACGGGATTGCGCAAACGCAAGCAAAGATTTGAAAGAAAGAAAGAAGTGGAAGGATAGAGATGTCTAGCAGTTATAATCACTACACGTGTCTTATCCTCAGTATGTCCTCTTCTCCCCGCACTAACCGAAACAGAACGGACAAATAAATGTCCAAATGTTTATGCTACTGCTTCAAATGGCAAAAAGCACTTGGTTGTCAAAGTTAAACACAAGCCTTCCTCACCTTACCTCTGCTCCCTACTCGTTATGTTACACACCGAGCCAAGCAGCAGCAGAAACTGCCACTGACGTTAGATCCAAACAAACGGCTCCCCCAACAACAAAAATATATACGTCACAACACTCCATGTTTAGTTCCCCAAACCCCTACGTAACTAGAAAAAAACGCGAGGCAACAATAATGTGGATACCCTCAGCCAAACATGTTGAATTTCCTTCAACGAATAAATTTGTCGACACCTCCTTTTTTTTTCCAAAGCGCCGCGCGCGAAAGGGCGGAGACAGCACACATAATGAGGAATGGGTCGCTAATACATTCACGCTAGTTTTCGCCGCTGCTGCTGCGTCCTAACGAGTGGAGATTGTTTGATTTCCCTTTCTTGTTCCTACCTTTCCATGGTAACCTACGCCGACGCATCCCCCACCTTGAAACAAGTGAACGTATACGAAACCAACAGATTGGCGAATAAACAAAAGCATTTGTTAGATTCTCCCCTCCCCCCCCCCCCCCCGCCGCCGACGACTCAACAAGTCTGGTCACATTTATAATAGTGAACTACCCACATACACAAACGCACCACCACCACCACATCAAACATGACATGACATGACATGACCGTAAGTAGACAGAAGTTTCACCAAACTTGCCATGAGTATTATCGTAAATATGTACAAGCAAGGGCAGTACTTTTGGTTTGTAGGTGAGCAAATGAGCTGAAGCATTCAACAAAGGGAGAAAAGAAAAAAGAAAAGGAACGACCCTAGTTGAGGGGTCAACATACCCGTCGAAAGGTCTCATGCAGCGAAGATCCCGAGTAAATAGAGAACATCCACCCCAGCGGGCAGCAGTAGGTGCAGCCATCACAGGGGCACGGCGATACTTTGCTGATAACATTTATGCGCTCATGAACTACACAACGCGCATGTAGTCATTTCACTTCGACAATGTTGTGCATTTATTCTTTCTGGTTGCCACTCTTTGGTTAACGGCACCTGAACCCAGTCCGTTCTAATGGCACAATCCCGGCACTCACGACCCACAATACCCCAGCTCCTCCACATGTTGATACCTAAAGACCGAAAAGAGAAAAAAGACCGCCAACCCCCCTGCGTTGGGACTCGACCCCGCAGTCCGACCATCTAGGGGGAAATTAGACGAAGAGGACCCGCCACCGCACCCCGAGCCCAGATTCGAGAGTCAGCAGCTACAGGGGCTCCCTAAACCACAGCAAACCCCCAGAACACGGCACCCTCGAATGGGAAAATACGTTTCTGTGACCTTGAGAGGACGGAAAGCACCGGCAATGGGACTGGAGGGTGAAGCAAAGGAGCGGCCACAACCACCGCCCACGGGGCCGGCAAGCGGACGGCGCCATGTGTGAGAAAATTGGGCCCTACACCACGCATAAAGAATGCGCAAAAAATTAAGGCAACACTCAAAATCACAAGCCAATGCAATGACTTCGATGAAACGTTACCACACTTAATGAGTTGCCAGTGGTTAAAATTTTTTCATGGACAGTGTGTTTCAAAAGGAGTGACCATACGGGCGTATAGAGTTTCGGAGACGATTTGCGTAGTTTCTCCCAGCAGTGTAATGGCACCGCCAAGTGCGCGTGCTCTCGTGAGTGAGACAAGATATCTCATCCATCCTTCCCTCGTACCATCCCTTCCTAACCCCACTGAAGGATCCGACAACACAAGCAGCACACGCAGCGATCACTAGCAGGGATCAACTGTCACACGCGGAAAAGGGAAGGAGAAAAAGAAAAAGAAGGTGGGGTCGATATCATCGAAAAGAGAATTTGTGGCAGAAAGGACGGTTGCCTGGTATCCCTAGAATGAGCGCAGTGCGGGGAAGCTCGTGGTTCCGTTTGCTGCGTACTGCAATGTTAAAGGGCTAAAAGAGTAAAAGAAAACATCGGAAACAGAGGGAGCCATGCGATGTATAAAGAAAAGGCGGCCCCTACAAATGTACTGAGGAATTTAAACAGAAAAGGCGGTAACGTCAACGCTACCCGGTTCATATGGACGACAAATCTTGAATCCCCGGAGGAATTACTGCGGAGTGCGGCTTTTCTGGAATCCTGCGAAAGGGATGATCCAAGCTTACCTTGCATGGTCATGTGTGAAAGATGAGCCAACGTGTGCCCCGTCTCGGTGTTCAGGCGATAAGTGCAATTATATTAGGCTATTTTAACTTTGCCCGGGAAAGGTCAGGGGCAAAGCATGAATTTGAGGACACTCACCCGGCCCAACCGTCCCCGGTCCAGCGCCCGGAAGAGGCTGAAAGCGCACTAACCTTTCCCCTTTGAGAGACCCGGCTAGTTGGAAAAGCGAGTGCAAGCACACTCGAGACTCGCGTTAACAAGCGTACGGCATGTAGGATATAGTTGCGCTCTGGTGCGCCCATCTGGAACTTCTCTTCGTTTTGTTTGTTTTATTCAGAAAGGGAAAGACACGCACCGCTCTGAGTTGACTTCTGCGTCCCTACTTTTTCACCCCGATGAAAACGCTGGACGTTGACGGCACTGGTGAGACGGTGTGCAGCGAGTTCCACCGGCGCGTGGCTGAGTGCGCTGTGGTGTGCTTATGTGCTTTTAATGGCCGCTACCCCCCCCCCCCTGCCTTACCTGTGCACGTTACGCTACGTCGACGTGCTTGGAGCGCCGGAGTGCCTTACAGAATTTTTTTTGGGGCACACAATATAAGTTGGCCGCTCAGTATATTAAACCTCTAAATGAAGCGTGCCGTGTAGTAACTCAGTGGTACGCAGCATTTCTATTTATTACGCCTTAAATAATCAGGGTTTCTCGTGCGGATGCAACTATCCGATTCTACCGATGTATATCGTTTTCGTACTTCCCTAACGTCGAACGTACATTTACTGCGAACGGAGGTGGGTGATGGTCAAGTTCCTTTGCGTTCAGCAGCGCGCATAATTTGCCTGACGTTGGGCGCAAAAAGTGAGGGAATATTCGCTTTCCCTCATATTCTATCCTCTCTCGGATCGGAATGTCGACAATCAGCAGGACGGATAGCCGCAAACAGTGGTGCTAAACTCCTGCTAGTACCGTCGCATGGACAAGATATAATAAGGGACTGCAAGCTCTTATTTGAATGCGGATGCAATACAGCCTGTTACCAGTACATTTGGATCACTCAGCCGCCGTGCGCACGGCGTACAGGGAATTTTTGTGACGTCCCCTTCATATTAGTTGGTCCATTTGGAAGCACCGCGATGTGTTGCGAATTATTGGCGGTGCAGTGGCGCTGATCGGTGTAAAATTAATTTCCGTTCCTCGGCTACCTCCGTTTCCTCGTCCGGCAACTATCATGTCAATGCTTGCGGTCTAATTAGTAGCATGCTGGCCATACAAAAGCATAGTTGCCATTTCCATGATGTCGGGGATAGTTTACTTTTGTTCGGTGAAGCCTTGTATTGCCATTTTGAAGTGGTTTACCGTGTACGACTGAGAGGCTCGTTTTTGTGTACGGTGTGTTTGTGGGTGGGTGCTCCCATTGCAAACAAACTTCAACGCAGCCTCAATTTGCAGAGAAAGCGTCCCAATTCTAACGAGAGTGAGAAGGAAAAGTATTCAGTTGTGCGTAATAATTAACGTGAATCATTGGTTACTAGTTAGCAAAAGACTTGGTTTGGAAAGTATGAATTAGGGAAAGTTCCAAAACAATGAATGTATAATTCTCAGCTGCAGAGCAATGCCAACTCCGCGTAAATATTACCGTATTTTCTTTTCCACGCAATCGCGTGTCATGTTTTCAAATAACGACTCTGCTGATCGCCGTACACTGTCGTGAATCGTAAAGTGTGGTGAGCCTCTTACTGGCATAGAAGGAGGGGGCATCTACTGAATACAATGTATAGCTTTCTGTACTTCTACCCGTAAGGATTTTGCGGAATTTCGTCAGGTGGAAGGACGCGCTCAGTTGGTGGGTTTGTGACTTCCAAGTGTTCTGTCGAGCAGCAAAGAAAAAATGAACGGGCCGTGATGAGGTTGTCGAAGTAAACGAAGTTCATACTATGAATTGTTTCCTTTCGAAAAAGATAGAAAAGGACGAAAACATAGAAGAGGAAGGAGGATGAGACCTCATTCATGATATGTGCAACCCTTCCGCTTCTTCAGTAATTGCATGCATAGTGTGGTTCGATTAATCAAGCCGATCTGACCGTAAGATTCCATACTTAACTTGGACCGCGTAGCACGGGAAAAACACAACTGACGGAGCATTTGCCATCTCTGCAGATAGGAATAAGGTGAGTGTTTGATTAACCTTCATTTGTTGCAGGCATGAGGCACTTGAGTGTATGCACCGTCGTCAAATAATTGTTGTGTCGTATTTTTCGGAGCAGAGGCTGGTCTTTTTTCTGGTGGAAAAAGTCACGTCCGTTAGGCATGTTGGATACGGGAAAAGACTGTTAGCACAAGATTGTTCACGGGCGTTAGACTTCACTGACCGGTTTGCTTGCAAGCTCCTGGAGTGGATGGAACCGAAGTGCGCAATAATAAAAGATACTGTTAAGATGCGTTTCACATATGAACTCATCGAGTCGGTACGTTATAATCATCTGACCACATAGGTCCTCTTAAATGATGCATCGATGAGGGGTGGTCCACTTGAAAAATCGTGTTGAAGTGAAAGTTTGTTCATCCACTTCAGCCAACTGGTGTTACTGTCAGACAAAGTCTTGTCAGTGCAAAACCTGGACAGAAAAGGAAAACTCGATGAGTATAAGCTGGTCGTGTATATCAAAGTGCATTTGCGTTGCTTGTGATGTGGTGATTTCGATCATTGCAACAACCATCCTAGTGGCGCCACCGTTGGCGTTGCTCGTTTGTTGTGGGTCAATCGTCAGCTTCAGTTGTTGAGAACCCTCCGAAGTCGATCCTCGATCTTCTTCCTCAGACTGTCACTGCCAAGTCACAACGGATTGGTTAATTGTTTTATTTGCAAGGAGAGGAATTTGGCAGGACCCGGTTGGCACCGCCCACACCACTCTGGAGCATATGCTGTCTGAGTTTCGGGAGACTGGGGCAATGGGGAAGTTAAAAGTGGTTGGGATCCCACATATATACGTGTATGTATATCAAGCTATTAGTCCGCTTTCCTTGTTCAGTTAACCTCTCCAATGGACTCTTCCATTGAAACTCTTTTTATCGACGTTTGTCGTTCTCTTGCTGGCAGTTGTTTTTGTGGTAGCCGCTTGTCGTCATCCCAAATTGTTTGTTTTTGTTTTGAACCAGTTCAAAGTGCCGCACATTTTTCTCTTTCGATAGCATTAGTTTGAAAACAGTACAGAAACGAGCACGACATCCTTTCTACCAAATGCCACGAAGATTTGCCTTTGCACGCTCAGCAACCCTGTGCGTTTTCATACTGTTGTCTCTCCTCACGGAGGCATTCCCTGAGTATGTAGGTGGGAAGATTGGACAAACACCACCCAGTGATTTCCCTCCAGGAAACGTTAGGTTCGGCATAGACGATGCGGCAATCGCCCCGGTGGTGCCCCTAATCCTCAAAACACTGAAGAGCTTCATTGGAAGTGTCACAGTCCCTGAGCAAAGGTTACACGGAGTGAGTTTGGAAACGATGCAAGTACAAGACATAAACATTGGAAATATGTCGCTACACATGAATAGTACGAACAGGGTTGATGTATCGGTATGGAATATGACGGCTAATGTCCCAGAAACCAACTTCAGCTACAATCTGGTGTTTGTGTCGTGCAGTGGAACGGCGAAAACCGATGTTCGCAATGCCAACGTGTCGTTTGCAATGCGTTTGTCCATCGGAGTGGGTGGCATCCTCGATGTATCGGTGGAGGACATGGCAATCCAACTTTTAGACCTGGTCATTACACCTTCACTGAATGGTTGGTGCAAGTCTATGGATTTTGTTGTTGGGACCCTTATGAATATTTTTAAGCGAAGCATAGCGGATTATCTGCAGCAGTATGTGCCGGCTATGGTCCAGCCGATCGTAAGAGCAAAGACGGTGGACATACTTCAGAAACTGCCCATCTCATTTGTGAGCCCTCCAAACATCACGGACGGACGGATGGAAGTTACGCTGGCCATTCACTCTGAAATACCAATAAACCGAACGACAAAGGCGGGGATGTTTACCGAAATTGGGGGCCCGCTCCCCGAGCGGGACATTTCCATGATCTGTTCCTTTGCAGCTGCAAATAATGTACTGCGTCTTCTTCATTTATTCGGTAATCAGAGTCTTCTGAATATGGCAATTCCCATTCCAGGAATATACAATTCCTCTCTCGTGGAGTCGATATACCCCGATGTGGTCGAACTTTGTCCCAACTGTCCTTTAAAGTTTGTCACTGGATGGACGGCAGCGCCGTGGCTTGAGCCCGTAAGCGACAAAGCGTTTATCACAAATGCCGAAGGCCCTACCCTTTCCATGGATATGGTAATGGATGACAACACGTCGGTAACTGTGCTTGGTGCTCATCTAAACGCGACCGCCAACGTGACTCATCTTTCTACCGACAACAGTGGCCGTGTCACCATAAAGTTGGCCTCCGTGAATGCTGCGGTGGCACTATATGCTCCGTTGGGGCGAAAAATAAATTCAACATCACTCAATACAGATGTTCAGGTCTTATTGAATGAGATCGTGGTGCCGTTTGTTAATGCGCAAACGGGAGGATTCGCACTTCCGTTCGATGTAACAGATCTTTTGCTGAAGGTGTCAAATGCCGCCATCAGTGTGGGACTTAATGCGATGGAAGCATATCCGCTTATCGGCTCATGCATTGATCGTATATGGTGAATGGTTCGTTTTGTGAAATCGTATCCTTTTGGGCGAAAGAATAGCCAAGGTTGTTTACTTACCAGTGAAGGGTCAGTTATACGTGGTGTATGTGCTCATTTACTTTTATCGATCGTTTTTTGTTGTTGTTCGTTCGTTTTAATTTGTTGATTTCATTTCTAAGGGAATGTTGTTTTGCGAGGTCCAACCACAATTATGGTTACTATGCTTTTTAAATAAAGTTATCGGGGTACGCATACATACATACATGTGCGTGCGTGTGCAAAAATGGTCCTTCCCTTGGGGAAAATATCACAGGGTGCATCAGCTTCCTACGAAGGGAGGGGCACCGTCCTCGCAGGCACGTGATTTGGGTACTATGCTTGGTTTAAGGGGGAAGATATGTGAAAGCGCGCTTGTACATATGTCTGTATGTTTAATAGCTCAGCGGAGGTCAGGAGGGAGGTTGTTGGTTGCCTTTTAAACGTAACGATAGGAAATGAAATGCAAGGTGCACCACCCATGGGCACGGAACTCACATTCAGCAGGTTTCTTCCGACCTCCGTGTTTGTTGTCTTGTGCGCGCATGATTCCTGCAATCATATGCGCACGGTGCCCACATCTCTGTCAGAACTGTCTTGTGACTTTCTCACACCCTATACGTCGCAGGTGTGTCCCATTAAGTGAAGTTTCTTTATTTTTTTTTTAAAAAAGCTAAAAGTACGTTGAGATGGCAGTTACCCTCATGTATCGGCAGCAAATGCCTCAGATGTCGACGGCCACCATCACCGCGGCCACTGAGGGAGGCATTATCGGCTACGGCACCCATCAGAGCCAAGACGGAGATGTGTGTGACCACCTCTGGGGTCCCTGAAGCTCTGAAAAGCGGGAAATAAAGGGCCTCCATGGGCTGAAGGGTGACAATTGCCTCAATTTTGAGTTGCAGCAACTGCACAGAAATATCACAGTGCCGCGGGCGTCTGTTGGAAGCCAAGCGAACGACGGTGACAAGGGCCCACAAATGGGGAAACGGTGGCGCCCACTCCCGTGTTTATGCCAACAACAGCGACAGCAGCAGCAGCAACTGTAGCGCCGTTATTGCTGACGAGTGGCGGACGTAACGAAAGTTACCTTTCACTTTAACAAGGGTGAAGGCGATTCATTAGAGCTTAGCTGCCGGTTTTGAACACGAGGAAAATGTGTAGTTGGACCGACTGAACGGGTAAAGGGGCGACTGCGCTGTGTTAAGCACCTGAGGACCATTGTCTGTTTAAGGGCGTGGAGCCGTGTTCGGGAGCGCCGGGTGTGGCTATCTTAGTGGGAGTTTTCAAAAAAAAAAAAAAAAGAAGAGCGTTGGTCTTGTGAAGATAGCGGGCCATGTAGAGTGCGATTTGAACGGCGAGCGCGGTGGGGAAATCGGTAGCAACTGCAAACCACGCGCGGAGCCACGTTTTGCGCCCTGTGGACCCGCCCGCAATTAAGGCAGTAGCGAACGGACACGCGGAGTTACGCCTGGCACGCAAATGAGTTGTGCGGCACAAGCCTCATGAGCTGAAGCGGAGCCCCACAGAAAGAAAATGGGAGCTCAAGGAATGAGAAGTGACCGCATCGGCGCGCAACGGAACTGCTTGAGGCACCGGTGGAGAATTCCCTTTTCAGACATTACCCCCGCGGGTTTTGCTGTGGAGGTGGAAGCGAGACGCTATTCAAAGAGGGCCGCTGCCGCCATCGGCTGCAGCACCCCCTCGTCCGTATTGAAAATGGGAACGGTGGAATCGTTTCCCAAAATGGGGTGAGCAAACTCAAGTAATTTCTTTTGTGCACCACGGCTAAAAAAAAACAAAAAATGTGGGAATAGCGCAGCTTGCGTTCTGCAGACGAAGCCTCGGTAGAATTCGCCTTTGCCGCTACACTCGGAACACGCCCAACGTAGCGGCTAGAAAGGATAGGCCGGGGTGCAATTCACCTCTTGTCTCGTTGCAAACGCAAATTTTATGCATCCACCGAACGATTTTCCCATCTGCCAGAGTTGAGAAGGCAGCAGGCCCCCGTCCCTTCCTCGACTAAGCCAACATAAGGGCAGTATGGAATGTTACCCCTCTTGTGACGCGTTGGGACTGGCAATTCCATAAATTCCTTTTTCCCTCACCACACGAAGTAGTTCGCAACTTTTGGACCAGTAGGGTGTAATGCATTTGGGTCGCTTCCGCACCATGGATATTCGGGAAGCGCAGCTATGAACAGTTTTGCTGCGGCGCAAGTGCGGATGTCGCTCTGTAACGACGCACGACCCCAACCCACCATAAATATCAAAACCCCGTCGATCGACAACCCCAAAGTTCTCAACATTAGGTATGAGCAACTTCCCTCAATCACCGAACGCGACAGCATCACGAGATGGAAACGTTTCGTTGTGGCACGTCTCCTTCCTTTTTGACAATTACCAAGCAACCAAACGGCCAAATGCAAGGGATAAATCGACAACGGTTGTTGAGTGTGTCTGCCGTTATTGTTGTTATCTTTTTTGTTCCGACCTTGCACTGAATTGAGTTGTGTGGCAAAGCTCCCTCCGGCACTCTCCTGCACATTTGCGGCTCCTAAGACTTAGAAGCCCCATTAAGGGAAGGGGAAAACTCCAGACACTGTTCAGCGGAAATGAAGGCGCTCCTCTTCCTTTCATCGAGGTGTGATTGAGGAAAATATTGGTTTCAGGAGTTATAACTTTCTGGTGGGTTTAAAAACTGCACCATTTTCCCAGTGATGTCAATGCTACACTTTCCAGAGAGTATCAACTCCCGCCCCATCTAAAGGAGAAAAGAAAAAAGAAGGGCACAAGCGCCTCCGTTGCGTTTGTGATGGTGTGTAAAACTCCAGGATTCTCCTTTATTAACTGATGGGGAGTCGATTCAAATTCATTAATTCCTCATTTTCGCTAACGTATCGGAACCCCACCCGAATATTCTCAGGTAACTTCACTTGGGAGAGGAATGACTTTAGATCAAACAATGCCACCGACTGGTCATGGAGAGTAATTATCAACTGGGAAAAGTGACCCGATGGGAGATATGCCTCATAATCATCCCTGCTCTTTTTAGCCTTTGGTCATGCAATAAATCAACGCCTTCTTCCAATTCTGTTTTTCCTCCATCACAAATAATGGCACACAACCCATCCTGTCGTATGTCTCTCTGAAACTGTGCCAATGATACGCGGCTGCTTGATTATTTGGGCATCCTTTTCTACAATGGGCAATTCAGATTTCCTTCTTTGATACTTTCTCTCTTTCTTTATTTCTGCATCATCTGTGCTATTCTTAATGCTTCAACCCTCATCAAATCGCTTACTCGCTGCTTGCATCATTCTCTGTCAAATCCACGGAAGGAAAGTCATTCCCACATTCATTTCCTATTAGAGAGGCAAAGTATTTTCTTTTCCTCCTCTTCCCGTGAGGTCACCTTCATTTCCCTTGTGAGTGTCAAGGAATGTTGTGCCCTTAATAATTTGGAAAGGTATTCCTTGTTATAAGTCCCGTCTTCCCTCACACTGACGCTGCACATTCCTTCCAATTATATCTTACATCAAAAACACTCAAAGAATCGACTTGCTGACGGCACCTGTCACACATCTGAGATACCGCACTGTGCCTCGTGGAAGTTCTATTGTGTAGATGTGCTTTCCCAATTCTATTAATAATATGTTGTCAATGTCGTGTTCCATTGCAACTACTTCCGCTGCATGTGTCAGCAGTGCTCTTCTCTTTATGGGATGTTCTATCATTACGTATGGTCTTTTCAGTATGGTATCACTTTTCCCCTTTGTGGTAATGGCTGTGATTTTTCCTCTTTCCTCCAGAGGTTCCTCCCTATGACTTTTCTCACACTGGCAATATCCTTTTTCAATTGATATTTACGCATCGTGCGACTCTGTGGGTATCGCTTTTGAATTTCTTTGGAAGGTTCCCTCCAAAAAAAATCCACTATTGAGGCTTGCTTTTCGTGTGAGTGTGGTATAACTTTTTTTTCTTTTTTTGGAGCTGTGTAATTTCTTTTTGCCATCGCATGGCTGGGTGTAATTCATTCCATTGATATTGCAACTGGATACCACTCTGGACGGAACTTTCTGCAAGATATTATCGAATCCCCATTACAACATTTGTTGTGTCTGTTTGATGGGTTTACCTGTTACCGTATTGTAAAGACGGACCCAAAAACAAAATCCGCGTCGGTGTGTCCAATAGAAATGATGGAAGAGCTCTCCTGTACTGAAATGGCAATGCTTTTTGCGAGTCGTAAACTTACAACAACAAATAGAAGTGCAGTTACATCCTATGCTGGCATGCGGTAATGATTTTCTCACGATACATAAAAACTCCACAAGATGAATTCCTATTGCTCACATGTTTTAGTCCTCAGCCACACTCACTTTGCTATTCTGCGGGCTCCTGAAACCAATGCCATGATGTACGGATGGCTTTGTGTGTGGGAACTGCAATAATAATTATCATTATTATAACTCCTTTCACCAATGAGTTTACTATTTGTTGTAAAAGTGCTCTTGGTATCACTCCATTATTCTTTTTTTTAATCGCCAGCTGCTGAAGACCTGTTGTATTTTTTTTTGGTTAATGTATGGTTTTATTCTCCACCCCTTTTAGGTGAATTCCTCCTGCACAGTTTATACCTTCCCATTGTAAAATGTTTCTCAAGGTGTTTCCTTTGTGAAGCTTCGGTTATGCTATAATTAAGGGCCACTCAACTCCCTGCTTAAGGGACCTGTTGTTGCATTTATTCCCCTTTAATTGCTGCAAATTTGTTTATTTAACAGGTTGTACTGCAAACCTTCACTTGACCATATGTGTAACATCGTGTCTCGTTGCTTTGTAAAAATTCAAAAAGAACACATCAGGTGATATTCTTCTGTTCTTACTTCGTAAATTCACATCTCTTCCCGCCAGTTCGGAAACTCCCACTCAAACTCACCACTCTGTGAAGATTTGTAGTTTCCGTTAGTGATGGACGTACTGAAGTGGACATGTTTGGCACTTTAAAACTTACTTTCGAAGTTTACACTTTCTTGCAGACAGCATCAGTCCGAGAGCAAAATGATAGTTAAACATCATCACAAAACGTAAATCCAAACTCCCATTGACGAGAGCCTTTAAAATAAATACAAAAATGTTCACCCTGCACGTTACGCCCGAAAGTACCTTATAAAAATAACATTAAGCAAGCATCAACAATTTGAATGGAGCCACAAGGATAATTAATGGCGTATAATATTTCCACGAAACCTTGCGTGGAAACCGTTAAATTGCATCAAGCACCTAATTTCAATTCCAGTTCCAAAATCATACACACAAATGCCTATATCTGTTCCTTCGTGTTCGGGCACCTGTGATAGTGTTTAAATATCACTGTCGAAACCTGCTGCGGTCTTCGTATTTTTGCTTTTAGCATTAGCTTCCCCTATACTTATATCATCCTTCACCTCAGCCTTCCTACGGCCCCTAATAACAAAGAACACAAGCAACCCAAGCAACAGCAAAAGCAAAGGAATTAAAAATATTAACACTTTCGTTGTCCCAATCCAGCCACTCTTGGCCTCGCTGCCCTCATCATCATGGTCAGCATTTACGTCGTCCTCTTCACCACTTTCTTTCGACTCCTCTTTCAATTCCTCCGCCAATTTTTCTACATCCTTCTTCAGTTTCTCTTCAGATTCCTCGGCGCCCTCCTTGTCCCACCGCGCAACTTCTGCATCTTCGGTGGCTTTGATGCGCTCCTCCTCCGCTTCCTCAAATGCCTTTCTCGAATCTTTTGCCTGCTTTTCTGCAGCCTTTTCAGTTGCCTCAGCTTTCTCAACAGCCTCCAGCAACATCTTTTTCTTTTCTTCACTCACCGGCTGACCCGCCTCCTTTGCCTTCTCAGCCTTCTCAGCTTCCAAGCGCCTGGCCTCCGCCTGTTCCTCAGCAGCCACTCGTCTCGCCTCAGCCTCCTCCAAAGCCTTTCTCGCTTCCTCAGCAGCCTTCTCAGCAGCCTGGCGTTTCGCCTCCTCCTCCGCCGCCCGCGCCTCTGCTGCTTTTTTCCATTCCAGATACTGTGCAAGAGACTCCCTTCCAATCTGTTGAAATCTCTGAGCATAGTGAGTCACCCCCAAGGAATTGCGGACTAGAGTTTCAAGTTTGAGTATCGCATACCTTGCTGCATCGTAGTCCCACCGCCAACTTTCAAGCAGCGTGCATGGTTTATCGGAGGAGGACGCACTTCTTGACGAATGGCCGCTGCTGCACTCAACAGCATCCCTTGCATCAGCCTTGGGCTTTGCTCGATTCCATGCCTCGACTGCCCCCTCCATGTTGGAGAAGGTCACATCAGTTTTTGCAGCCGGAATAGACTTGTACTCGCAATATATAGCGTATGCGCGAGCGTCATCATGTCCAAAATTTCGATGATAGTCATGTTTATACGCACTGGGATCGCAGTTTGCGTTAGCCATATGGTCAAACGAATCACGGATTGCTTCCTTGTTTATACAGTGCCATTTTAGCAACTCCTTGAGAACTTTGCTCGAGTTCGCTGCAGCCCTCTTCGCCTTCTCCCATGTCTCCTCAACGCTCCTTTTCGTTCGGTTCGCTACACGTTGGACACCACGCATCTGATCCAACATCTTTTGTCCCAGCGCCGCCTTCATATCACCATGCTCTGACACTTTCTGAAAAATTTCTCTCGCGACCTTCAAATATTTCCAGGATTGCCTCTCTAGAAAGTCTGCTCTATCAGCAACACCGTCAAGCAACTTTTTCATGGTACACAGTGTCAACACAGCTTCACCATCAAGTTTCCGCCCATTCATTGTTACATACTGCTTATATGCGACAGGTAAGTTGCTTGCCTTGGACACATCGAGCGCACATATGCCGCAGAGGAGAAATACTGTTGCAGTAGTGCGTAATGTAACAGGCATCGTTGACATCCGTTAAAACTTATCTGTCACCCTCCTCTGATCACCACTTCCTCAGCTTGTCAGTCTCAACCTCACGTTACCTTGGCCGTAGAAATATGCAATCAACTACAGTCAAATATCCAAGAGAAAATAAGAAAGGTAAGGGAATCGATAGAAGCGACCAAAGAGTAAAAATATGCGCAATTGAGCAAAGGAAAGAATATGCGTATCCAATAGCGGATTTGTTGCAGTTCACCCGAACATGGACAACCTCCACGGCAGTCTTTCATTACACCCTTCATAGTAGCGCAAGGAATGTATGAATACCCTTAACACATGAAATAAGCAATACGTATGAAAAAAGGCATCAGCACTGGTATCCGCAGCTACCAATGCGGCCCTACCTCAAACCAGTAGTATGTGGGAAAAGGGTAATAACCTTGAGATAAGCTGCAAGGAACTGGTCAGACCGAAACATTACAAGCAACGGTATAAAAAGCAAGAAACGACAACATATAAAAAGCACCCTTATATCACTTATAGCAACCGATTCCAATTCCAAAATCATACACACAAATGCCTATACCTGTTCCTTCGTGTTCGGGCACCTGTGATAGTGTTTAAATATCACTGTCAAGACCTGCTGCGGTCTTCGTATTTTTGCTTTTAGCACCACCTTCCTCTATGTTTATATCATCCTTCACCTCAGCCTTCCTACGGCCCCTAATAACAAAGAACACAAGCAACCCAAGCAACAGCAAAAGCAAAGGAATTAAAAATATTAACACTTTCGTTGTCCCAATCCAGCCACTCTTGGCCTCGCTGCCCCCATCGTCATGGTCAGCATTTACGTCGTCCTCTTCACCACTTTCTTTCGACTCCTCTTTCAATTCCTCCGCCAATTTTTCTACATCCTTCTTCAGTTTCTCTTCAGATTCCTCGGCGTCCTTCTTTTCCTCTTTTGCAGCCTCTGCATCTTCGGTGGCTTTGATGCGCTCCTCCTCCGCTTCCTCAAATGCCTTTCTCGAATCTTTTGCCTGCTTTTCTGCAGCCTTTTCAGTTGCCTCAGCTTCCTCAACAGCCTCCAGCAACATCTTTTTCTTTTCTTCACTCACCGGCTGACCCGCCTCCTTTGCCTTCTCAGCCTTCTCAGCTTCCAAGCGCCTGGCCTCCGCCTGTTCCTCAGCAGCCACTCGTCTCGCCTCAGCCTCCTCCAAAGCCTTTCTCGCTTCCTCAGCAGCCTTCTCAGCAGCCTGGCGTTTCGCCTCCTCCTCCGCCGCCCGCGCCTCTGCTGCTTTCCTTCTCTCCTCATGCTGTGCAAGAGACTCTTTGTAACCCTCTAGCACTTTCTTAGAGTAGTGAAAAACCCTTAGAGCTAGGGTCGCATCCTTCTCGACCTTCGATATTAAATGTGCCGTTACTCTGTAGTTCCAAAGCCAGTTCTCCAGCACTGTGCATGGTCGTCCAGCGGGAGCTGCTTGGTGAGCGGGTGCGCCTGCTCCACATATCATAACACGAGCGGAGTACGGTTTGGGTTTTACCTGGTTCCATATTTCGAGTGCCCTCTCCATGTTGGAGAACGTCGTTTGTGTAATGACACTGTCCACTACTTTGTAGTTGCATAAAATGCTGTATTTATGGGGATCAAGCCTCGAATGTTCATAGTAGTAGTCTCGCTTGTACGCGTTGGGTAAGCAGTTCTCATTTCGACCGTAGCCAGGAAGGACGTCATGACTCGCCGTCCTGTCAACACAATGCCACGTCAGCACTTGGTCGAGAGCTGCGCTTGCATTTGCCGCCGCTGCCTTAGCCCGCTCTCCTGTGCCCCCCATGTACTTGATTATGCCATTGCCCAGCGATTTCATGTACTGTATTTCCCGAAGCTTATTTGAAGGGAATGATAACTCCATTCCCTTGTCATCCGATATTTTACGAAAATTCGCATTCGCATTGTTGACATACATATACGCCTGCTGTTCAAACATGTCAACCCTGGAGTTCACGCCGTCAAGCATCTTCTTCATTTCGCACAGTGCCGTAGCCCCTTGTCCATCAAGTTGCCGAGCACCTGCTGTTACATATTGTTTTTGCGCAACAGAGAGCTCCTCCGCCCAAGTCACATCGAGCGCACATATGCCGCAGAGGAGAAATACTGTTGCAGTAGTCCGTAATGTAACAGGCATCGTTGACATCCGTTAAAACTTATCTGTCACCCTCCTCTGATCACCACTTCCTCAGCTTGTCAGTCTCAACCTCACGTTACCTTGGCCGTAGAAATATGCAATCAACTACAGTCAAATATCCAAGAGAAAATAAGAAAGGTAAGGGAATCGATAGAAGCGACCAAAGGGTAAAAATATGCGCAATTGAGAAAAGGAAATAATATGCGTATCCAATAGCGGATTTGTTGCAGTTCACCCGAACATGGACAACCTCCACGGCAGTCTTTCATTACACCCTTCATAGTAGCGCAAGGAATGTATGAATACCCTTAACACATGAAATAAGCAATACGTATGAAAAAAGGCATCAGCACTGGTATCCGCAGCTACCAATGCGGCCCTACCTCAAACCGGTAGTATGTGGGAAAAGGGTAATAACCTTGAGATAAGCTGCAAGGAACTGGTCAGACCGAAACATTACAAGCAACGGTATAAAAAGCAAGAAACGACAACATATAAAAAGCACCCTTATATCACTTATAGCAACCGATTTCAATTCCAAAATCATACACACAAATGCCTATACCTGTACCTTCGTGTTCGGGCACCTGTGATAGTGTTTAAATATCACTGTCAAGACCTGCTGCGGTCTTCGTATTTTTGCTTTTAGCACCACCTTCCTCTATGTTTATATCATCCTTCACCTCAGCCTTCCTACGGCCCCTAATAACAAAGAACACAAGCAACCCAAGCAACAGCAAAAGCAAAGGAATTAAAAATATTAACACTTTCGTTGTCCCAATCCAGCCACTCTTGGCCTCGCTGCCCTCATCATCATGGTCAGCATTTACGTCGTCCTCTTCACCACTTTCTTTCGACTCCTCTTTCAATTCCTCCGCCAATTTTTCTACATCCTTCTTCAGTTTCTCTTCAGATTCCTCGGCGTCCTTCTTTTCCTCTTTTGCAGCCTCTGCATCTTCGGTGGCTTTGATGCGCTCCTCCTCCGCTTCCTCAAATGCCTTTCTCGAATCTTTTGCCTGCTTTTCTGCAGCCTTTTCAGTTGCCTCAGCTTCCTCAACAGCCTCCAGCAACATCTTTTTCTTTTCTTCACTCACCGGCTGACCCGCCTCCTTTGCCTTCTCAGCCTTCTCAGCTTCCAAGCGCCTGGCCTCCGCCTGTTCCTCAGCAGCCACTCGTCTCGCCTCAGCCTCCTCCAAAGCCTTTCTCGCTTCCTCAGCAGCCTTCTCAGCAGCCTGGCGTTTCGCCTCCTCCTCCGCCGCCCGCGCCTCTGCTGCTTTCCTTCTCTCCTCATGCTGTGCAAGAGACTCTTTGTCACCCTCTAGCACTTTCTCAGAGTAGCGCATAACCCTTAGAGCTAGGGTCGCATCCTTCTCGAGCTTTGCTATCAAATGTGCCGTTACTCTGTAGTTCCAAAGCCAGTTCTCCAGCACTGTGCATGGTCGTCCAGCGGGAGCTGCTTGGTGAGCGGGTGCGCCTGCTCCACATATCATAACACGCATATGGTACGGCTTGGGTTTTACCTGGTTCCATATTTCGAGTGCCCTCTCCATGTTGGAGAACGTCGTTTGAGTAGTGGTGCTACTGACCACTTTGTAGTTGCATAAAATGCTGTATTTATGGGGATCAAGCCTCGAATGTTCATAGTAGTAGTCTCGCTTATACGCGTTAGGTTCACAATTTGCATTTGGAGTAGAACTGTATGAGGACTCGTGACTCTCCGTCCTGTCAACACAATGCCATTTTAGCACCTCATCGAGAGCTGCGCTTGCATTTGCCGCCGCTGCCTTAGCCCGCTTTCCTGTTTCCCCCATGTACTTGATTATGCTATTGCCCAGCGATTTCATGTACTGCATTTCCTGTAGCCTGCTCGCGGAGAGCGATGCTGCCATTACCTTGTCATCCGATATTTTACGAAAATTCGCATTCGCATTGTTGACGAACGTAAGGATTTGTTGTTCAAATGTGTCAACCCTGGAGTTCACGCCGTCAAGCAACTTTTTCATGGTACACAGTGTCGTAGCCCCTTGTCCAACAAGTTGCCGCCCATGTGCTGTTACATACTGTTTTTGCGCAACAGAGAGCTCCTCCGCCCAAGTCACATCGAGCGCACATATGCCGCAGAGGAGAAATACTGTTGCAGTAGTGCGTAATGTAACAGGCATCGTTGACATCCGTTAAAACTTATCTGTCACCCTCCTCTGATCACCACTTCCTCAGCTTGTCAGTCTCAACCTCACGTTACCTTGGCCGTAGAAATATGCAATCAACTACAGTCAAATATCCAAGAGAAAATAAGAAAGGTAAGGGAATCGATAGAAGCGACCAAAGAGTAAAAATATGCGCAATTGAGCAAAGGAAAGAATATGCGTATCCAATAGCGGATTTGTTGCAGTTCACCCGAACATGGACAACCTCCACGGCAGTCTTTCATTACACCCTTCATAGTAGCGCAAGGAATGTATGAATACCCTTGGTTTGTCGAGGAAATATTTATCGTGTGGGTGATAGTAAAAAAAATAAATTTGGGTGTGAAGACATACGTTGTTTAGTTACGGATATATGTTAGTTATTTTGAAGTTGAGATGACTGAGGTGGAAGTGCATATGCTTCACACTAACTTCTTGTTGTATATCCGCAGTTGTAATTTCTGGTCACAATGGTTGTTTCCGGTAAATGTTTCATGGAGTCCTTATTGCTTGTTAGTGCAGGATTACCACGCGGTGTGCGACCGTCAGGGCGATGCTCTTATGGATTGTTGTTGGTGCTTGCGTTCAGTGGCCTGTGGACGATAACGGTGCGTACTGTTGGCGCTTTGGTTGCTACATCACTTACTGGTGGAGCCCAGCTGTTGGAGCCACTATCGTGGGCGGATGGCTGCGCAGTTCCTCATGACAACAGGCAAATCACTGAAAAAAAATCAGTTTTGCGTTTAGAAGACGAAATACCTTGATTTTTTGCGCTAGTAGACCACGAGCTATTAGAGATCAAGCGATTTGTTCTCACGCGTCGGTTATGAAATCGTTCCTTTGACATCGCAACAGTCACTGCCACAACGAATTGCACGACCACAGATATGCAGCAGGAGAATATAAGTCGGTAGCCCACGAGAAGGGGACTGATCTCAGCAGTGGGGAGGGCAAAATATAAAAAAGAACATGCGTGACGAATAATCACAACTGCATTATTGGCTGAACGCACGGAAAGAACATCTAGCCCGCACCTGCCCTATATTCCTCACTTTATATACTTGTAAGAACTCCTCAGGTTGAGATAGCGAGCAGCGAAAGCAACTGTAACGCCAACCAATACATCAAATACTTGTGTGCAGGGAAGCAGACGCGTGAGAAGGTTACCTGCCTTTATATGTATTTACCTCGATTCCAGTGGACAAATGCGCGATGTCTGTCACATTTTCCCCCTTTTCGTTGCTTTATACGGCTTCCTTTTTTTTTAATTCTGACCATGTGCCTTTAGTTTTGCGAATTCGTCTGGGTGAAACGTGGCGCAACCAGCCAATAAAACTCCATATGGGCACGTGGCGTGGATGAGGGAGCCCACCATGACGAAGACGACCCCTGTAATTTTTTTGTTGAAAAGACAAAAGGTAGATAAATGATATGTGCACGATACCTGCTTTGCGGGTGCTCTTTTCACTTCACACCAAAAAACCATATCAAATTCCCTCGCGGATACATGATTAAAAAAAAATTAGCGCAACAATATTAGCGTCAATACAACAGATTATTTGTTATTAAACACAGTCTGGAACTTCAGACAGTAACAGATATGTGAAGTCAGCAAAAAGAAAAACTCTCTTGTATGCTGGGGTTGGGAGTCAGATATGCCCGTAATACATGATCTGTACGAGCTAACTAACGCAGTTTGAGGCGTATTCATCCTCACTTCTATTGCGTCCTCCACCACTGCTTACAAGTGTAAGAACGCCGTGAACAGGTAACTGTACCATCTCTTTTTACGAGTCACGGCGGCTCCTACATCCGCGACAACTAAAGGCACGCCTCCACACGTCCTCTTCATCTCGCTCCCACCCTTTTCGGTTGTGTAACTGCGTTTCATTTTGAAAGTTTTTCTAACCCCCCAATCTTTTCCAGTTGGTAACACCACACTTAACATCGCCAGCGTCAGGGTCTTCTGTACTCTCTCTCAATTTCCCCATCCCCACTGCAACTTAGTAGGCATGGGAGATGTATCCCACTGTATTCAAAATCACTGTGGACGTCTTTCTCCCCCTTCAAAATAGTAATGATAATAATAATAATAAAAACCAACTTCCATCCCCATCTGTGTGTTAAGGAATTCCCTCAACATTCATACTTTCCGGAATTGCTGAGAAACGTTATCGTCCCACGACAATCAGCATACGTCACTCCCGAACTCGCACCTTCCCTTACCTTTTTTCTTGGCTTATTTTGTCCAGCCGTTAGTTGCGTGACGAATTGTTGATATTCTTTTTGCAAGTAACAGCCTGCCCCACGATCCAGACAGGTGACGTGAGGAGGTCATGATGTTGCAGAGGTTTGGAGCTCCAACAACATCAAGACAGCAGCCAGTAGAATGGTTAGCATTACACGAAATTAACGTACAAGAATAGGCAGCAATCCAACCAAGAGGATATGAGTCAATGCGCTTGACAGAATTCCAGAAGCCCTCCCATACAAAAAGGCTTCTGAGCACGTTTCGTTGTTATTATCACTATCATTATAATTATCCCCAATGTTTCAGTATCGTGTGTCCCTTCAACTACACAGAACACGGTGAAGGCAAAGTGAACAGTCCACCCCTTGTTCCTTTGTGATGCGGGATATGAGGCTCACGGCAATGTGCATGTTTACAAAAAAAGCCTCTGGGTACAATACTTTGACAAAATGGGGTGTCACCTCCATACGTAATTCGAGGAATCAATGGCAAAAAAAAGTCAGAGTCAGCTTCCAGCTGACTGTGCCCATTTACAAATTATGTGGAGGGAGAAATGAGCAAACAGTATAGCAAGAAAAAAAAACCCCATTGCATTTCCCCGACGTTAATATATTTTCCTTCCCATGTATGCACCACTCACCGAAACAGCTCACACGCAAAGACACACATTTGTAAAATTAGAAGAAGCATTGAGAAACGCTTTAAAAAACGTGAAACGGGGGCAAATACCATGGGCTACATGGAGGCTGGTGACAATACGTAGCTTTGTATATGAGGGATGCATAAAAACTAGAGGACACAGAAATATTTAATTTATAGCCTCACAAGTACCTCTCCCAACGTATTTCCCCCTATTTAGAGGAATTTTGTTACTGAAAGTGGTGTATGGCGTTCATTTCACTGCCCTTTATTCGTGTCGATACAGAGGCAGAAATACTCAAACATATTGGCAGCAAACTAAGTGCTGGCATATTGGTTCCTTTCCCTTTCCTTGTATACGAGCGTGGAGGTGTCCACGCGCGGCCACAAACCAACATCATGTGTAACTGAAGAATGAACTGCATACAACATACACCCTTCACATATGAGAGAAAAATAATACGCATAACTACGAGCAAATCATTCAGCGTCTCTAGACGCTTGAAACAGAGCCAAGGTTTAAACCCGCAAGTTTATCCCCAGTACTGCTGCTGATTTCCTTGTGTCCCTTTTCCCACCCCGCACTTTAACTTTTACGGAAAGAAGTTCTCTGTAGGAGCGCTACTTTCAACTCTCAGCGAGCATGTCGTCACCCCTGCACCTCACCAGCGCACTGTCAATAGGTAATGCATATATAAATATATATATTTCTCACAACTAATCCGCAGTATTGAAATGGAGCAAAATAAGTTTTTTCTTCGCTGCTCTGCCGCTGTTAGTGGGAGCGACCACCACTACATCTTTTCTCACTCAACAAGAAGAATCAGGCAGAGGGGAAACAACTCCCACAGGCATGTACTTTCCCTCCATGTTCCCCTACATTTCATTTCCCCTCTCCCCCCAAGGGTCTTTCGATCCGAATAGTGTTAAAGTTTTAAAAAATAACATTGGGTAAGCCCCCCTTTTCATCCTCCACTGTGCTCTTTCGATATCCAGATACGCATATATTTTCAACCACCAGTTCCCGAATCCAGCCAAATGGAGGGTCAACTAGTTCAACAAGCAAGGCAGAAATCTGGCATCCTTTCTCCTTTTTTTTTTCATGGTTAGAGGAGTCGTGGCACCAGTAAAGGAGAAAGCGCCCCCTGATACATATATCCGCAGATGTATTAGTTCAGCTCTCTTTGTGGACGTTAAACCCCGCCCAGATTGCCACAGTTGTCAGGGCTAATTCCCCTTACCTGTCTATCACCTGCAGACCTGTATGCCGGGCCGTCCTTGCAACTTGGAGTGGATCCCGTTGAAGGAGGGAAGGGGCTTAACTTAGGAGCGGAGAAAAGGTGTACTTTCAAACACTTCCAAAAAGACCCCAAGGTAAGCAAATGCCCGAGTCATGACACAAGTGTTTCGATGAGAGGAGCAGATAGGTAACGCATTCGCGCATTTGCACACCTACTCATAGAGGTGCGCATGTCGCTACCTGCGTCACCGGCGTCCCTCCCCCCCGTGGCTTCATTCTTCTTTTGGCTTTTTACAAATTAACAAGCGCGTGCGCGTCGGTGCCGCGGGCTCCTTGGGGCAGAATTTGTTTCAGACTTCCCTCTCCTGTAGAGTTCAACCGAAGCCGGTAGAGTTTTATCACCCCTCCCCCCTGGCGTACTGACAAATCAAGAGAAGAAAAAAAAAAGGGCAACCTCCCCCTTCCCTCACTTTCCCCCAAGCCACTCCGTTCCGCCACAGTACATTCTTATCGGTAGGAAGCAAACGACCCCCAGCTTCCTCAGCTTTAACGGACAGTCTAGACACATAGCCCACCGCTCAACCCAGCATGACCTCCCCCAGCCCGCAGTCACACTGCAATCCTTCCCGGAACGGTATTAGCACGACGGCGTAAATCCGCTTGTCGGAGCGTATGAGCTAACAGAGCCGCGGCCCCGACCATGTGGCCCTTAAAAAGGCGGTGCTGGCACATTCCCGTTTCCACTTCTTAAAAATTTATTATCACGCGGCGGGATTCACTGTGTGGCCTGCCTGACTACAGGGGGAGGGGCAGCGGTATGAATAAGTAGTATATATATATATATATATATATATATATGTGTGTGTGTGTGTGCGTGTGTGTGTGTGTGTGTGTGTGTGTGTGTGTGTGTGTGTGTGTGTGTGTGTGTGTGTGTGTGTGTGTGTGTGTGTGTGGCGGCTCTTCGCTGCCGAGATGTCGACTTCAGTGCAGGCGTGCGTGGTGGGGGCTTCTACTCTCATTGAAGGCTGATCGTTTCGGAGTTCTACGCCTTAAAAGGGAGTTGGATTCTTCTTCCGTAATTTTCTTACAGGATGGTGCGGGGCGTATCATTGCTTATCGTGCGTGAAGGGCGGTGGGGACGACGGGGTTCCCTCCAAATCTCTGAGCTTCTGCCGCCTAAGGAGGCCGCGACGATGGCCGTTGCTTGGGACACGATTTCATTTTTTTTTAAACTTTCGTTGATTACCGCCGGTAAGTTTTTTCTTTCTTCCCCCCCGTCCAAGGGAGTTTGCATCTAACCATTCGGCACGAGTGGTAGGTATTTTCTTCCCTTTCCCAGAGATACTGGCTCTCGACACCGCGGTGAGGTCTCTCGAGGGACTTGGGGGGGGGGGGGGGACCATTTACCATGGAGGTTAACTCATCCGGGGATCTCACTCAGAGCATACGGCAGACTCTAACTTCGTGGCGTGGAGGGTTTACGTATGTGAAGGATTAGCTCTGGTGGTAACCTTAATAGGGACGTGTCTATCTGTTGTGTGCACGGAATGGGAGGCAGACGTTCCCTCTTGTTCTCCTGTCGGCACGGTGAGCTCTGTGAGCTTCGTAAAAAAAAAACAAGAAGCCAAAAACAAACAATAATAGTGGGAGAGTTTATGGTACCGTGCGATTGTTGCGGTTGGCAATCCTTTTGTTAGTGTGAGTGTAACTTGTACGTTACCCTAAAGCTGGATGGAGCTTTCTATTGGTACGTTGAACGGTCTGGCCGCGGTCGCACCGTCAGGGTGATTGATGGACCTATGTTACTTTGGGATTCCGGCAAGTATACCTGTTCGTTTCTATTTCTCCTTTGCTCTTTGGACGCACGCACGCACGTGTGTTTGTGCTACGTGAAATTGTTGTGGGGAAAAAGTATTTTTACTAATTATCTTTCGAGAGAGATTGACCTTCTGTGCGGCTGCATTGGTCGTGCACTGTTGCCTGCTCCATGTTTTATTAGCGGTAGATTTTTTTTTTTGGCTGCAGAGGTTTATGCAAAATGGCAACGAGGCTGTGTCCGGCGCTGGCTGGTGCTGTGATGAAGCCCAGATTAGGTTGCTAACATTTTAAAGGTGGGTAGTCGTGAATTTTGCATCACTCTCTGCTTTATTTGCTTTCCTTCTGTTTCCGTTTTAACTTGCCCAATTTTTGATTGAGGTAGTGGGTTTACAGCTGCGTGACTATTTATTTGGCATGGTCACCGCAACGTATTCACTAGAGAAGCTAATATGAAGTAAAGGAAACAATAAAGTAACGTACACAAGGCACTGCGGAAGGAGTAGATCCTCCTCCTTTCTCGTAAGATTACTTTTTCCCCTGGACCGTCACAGCATTACAATGACTTTACATAGTTTCTTCCTACGGGAAGGAACTAATTGAATCAATTGACCTTTGCGTTTCTGACCTAAAAGGGGGTGAGTTCTGTATGTTAAACACCTTTCCCCCTCCTGGGCTGTCGAACCACATGTTAGTGCTAGCCGCCTTTCATCACCAGGGGGCATAATCGTCTTGACTGCTCGGTATTTCTTGACCCGTAGCAGGTTTGCATAAGGCCCGTATCTTCCTAGTCTGGACTATACACATCAAAGCATTTGTATATGTCGCTCAGCGAGTTGGTTTAGCGGGTCTCTAAGCGCTTATAGGAGGAAGGAAAGACACAATGCTAAGGAAGCGTGCGCTGCGAATCCTATGCAGGTCCCATAAATTTCTACTTGTTGGAGGAAAAAAATTACCATTTGATTTCTTACCACAAACTAACGAAGAGAACACAAATTCATGTATCGACACGTGGGCATGGGGTGCGGTTTCGGCGATGACGTTCGGTGATGTGCGGTTGTTTCTCCCACATGGCTTTTGCTATACAGAGTGGTTGCGTAGCAGACGGTCATAAGAACCATCATGTGATGGTTTTGCCTTTAGTTTCGTGCGTCGGGAGGCGGGACATGTGATGTGTTCTGCAGGGTCGCATGTATTTGTTCACTACTGTTGAATGTTTTTGCTCGCTCAAAAGCATAGACACTACTTTCTGGCGGTGAATTTGGATGCTTTCTTGTTGGATAGCGAACATCCCCCAGCAGCAATATACGTTAGTAAAAAGGGAATAGCTTGTTCAGCATATCGTTGACACATTGTTGTAAACCTGTCTGAATCTTTATACACATTCAAGTGCGCATGAAGCAATGGATCGATTTTGATTTCCTCCCCCTTTCCCCGTCAGCAGCACATAAAAAAACTTTTAGCTGATTCAAACAGAGACGCGATACTTACTAGTTCCTCGGTTATTTGCTAAACATTCGTTTTGCACTTCAACGTTGCTGAAGCTGAGGTATACGGGAGGTTGTGAGACAGCAGTGAAGGAGCCCATTATTTTCGTTGAATTCCGTACAGCAAACGTCTTGCCTTTGGCGTGGTAAGATACTTAGTCGACGGCTCGGTTTGATTAAAATTACTGGGAGGTAAACAACACTTTACTGCTTATGTTTGGATGCCTTCCGCATTGGGGGATTCACTGCGGCCTGCCCCTTCGGGCTGTTGACACCGATATATTATTATCATTAGCTTTTATGATTGTGGCGTTGAGTCACCGCTGTTTTGTTTTTGTTTCCCATTATTTACCTTCTAAAAAAGGTTCCGCAAAGATATTCCTACTGTTTTTCGTTTAGGTGCGTAAATGGCGACCACGTTGATTACCATTGATTCGCTTTCATTCTTATTTTGCCATATATGCACGTATGTTTTCGTAGCACGACGTTTGCCATAATTTTCAGAGAATATAATTCGAAGAAAAAAAATTATCTTGTGGGGAGGGTATGCCATAGCAAGCTGTACTGAGAAATCAAGAAACCTTTTCGAAAAAAAATTCAACCGCTCAGTGTGGTGGTTATGCAAAACTGGTTAGGTCACAGAGGTGGGTAACGTAAAATTGCCGCGGCCCCGTCCGCTAGGGAAAACTCGTTTCCGTGATCGGTACACGGAAACAGCAAAGTGTCTCACTGAGGTGGAAGCATTTTTGGCCGAGTGACCGGTTGTACAAGACTCACGTACTTCCGTGCCTACCGCGCATTGTCAGTGTGTGTGTGTGTGTCTGTGTGTGTGTGATACAGTAAACCGCGAGGGACTCTGTCACTTTGTGTTTCGCCACCCAGCACTGTTGTTGATGCTTCATGGTATGTGCCGCAACCGTTTTTCAAACATCATAGACTTTGCTGCACCCTTGTGGCTGCCACAGTCGTAAAGCGTTCCACCATCTAGCTGTTTCCCCCTTTTATCTATACACCTCTTTGTATTTTTTCTCAGCAGCCATTTCCCGTGCTCCTGCTCTTTTTTATGATTTGACAGGCCTTGTGCTATCTTCTGAAATGGTCACTTTGGCCTTTATTTGTAAAGGCACTTTAGCTCAACGCACTCAACCCCATCACCAAGGGGAGCTGCGGTGGCCGGATGGCTCATAGCATGCCGAGGTTTGCAGCTACTACGAAGGGTGTAATGAAAGACTGCCGTGGAGGTTGTCCATGTTCGGGTGAACTGCAACAAATCCGCTATTGGATACGCATATTCTTTCCTTTGCTCAATTGCGCATATTTTTACTCTTTGGTCGCTTCTATCGATTCCCTTACCTTTCTTATTTTCTCTTGGATATTTGACTGTAGTTGATTGCATATTTCTACGGCCAAGGTAACGTGAGGTTGAGACTGACAAGCTGAGGAAGTGGTGATCAGAGGAGGGTGACAGATAAGTTTTAACGGATGTCAACGATGCCTGTTACATTACGCACTACTGCAACAGTATTTCTCCTCTGCGGCATATGTGCGCTCGATGTGACTTGGGCGGAGGAGCTCTCTGTTGCACAAAAACAATATGTAACAGCAGGTGCTCGGCAACTTGATGGACAAGGGGCTACGGCACTGTGCGAAATGAAGAAGATGCTTGACGGCGTGAACTCCAGGGTTGACATGTTTGAACAGCAGGCGTATATGTATGTCAACAATGCGAATGCGAATTTTCGTAAAATATCGGATGACAAGGGAATGGAGTTATCATTCCCTTCAAATAAGCTTCGGGAAATACAGTACATGAAATCGCTGGGCAATGGCATAATCAAGTACATGGGGGGCACAGGAGAGCGGGCTAAGGCAGCGGCGGCAAATGCAAGCGCAGCTCTCGACCAAGTGCTGACGTGGCATTGTGTTGACAGGACGGCGAGTCATGACGTCCTTCCTGGCTACGGTCGAAATGAGAACTGCTTACCCAACGCGTACAAGCGAGACTACTACTATGAACATTCGAGGCTTGATCCCCATAAATACAGCATTTTATGCAACTACAAAGTAGTGGACAGTGTCATTACACAAACGACGTTCTCCAACATGGAGAGGGCACTCGAAATATGGAACCAGGTAAAACCCAAACCGTACTCCGCTCGTGTTATGATATGTGGAGCAGGCGCACCCGCTCACCAAGCAGCTCCCGCTGGACGACCATGCACAGTGCTGGAGAACTGGCTTTGGAACTACAGAGTAACGGCACATTTAATATCGAAGGTCGAGAAGGATGCGACCCTAGCTCTAAGGGTTTTTCACTACTCTAAGAAAGTGCTAGAGGGTTACAAAGAGTCTCTTGCACAGCATGAGGAGAGAAGGAAAGCAGCAGAGGCGCGGGCGGCGGAGGAGGAGGCGAAACGCCAGGCTGCTGAGAAGGCTGCTGAGGAAGCGAGAAAGGCTTTGGAGGAGGCTGAGGCGAGACGAGTGGCTGCTGAGGAACAGGCGGAGGCCAGGCGCTTGGAAGCTGAGAAGGCTGAGAAGGCAAAGGAGGCGGGTCAGCCGGTGAGTGAAGAAAAGAAAAAGATGTTGCTGGAGGCTGTTGAGGAAGCTGAGGCAACTGAAAAGGCTGCAGAAAAGCAGGCAAAAGATTCGAGAAAGGCATTTGAGGAAGCGGAGGAGGAGCGCATCAAAGCCACCGAAGATGCAGAGGCTGCAAAAGAGGAAAAGAAGGACGCCGAGGAATCTGAAGAGAAACTGAAGAAGGATGTAGAAAAATTGGCGGAGGAATTGAAAGAGGAGTCGAAAGAAAGTGGTGAAGAGGACGACGTAAATGCTGACCATGACGATGGGGGCAGCGAGGCCAAGAGTGGCTGGATTGGGACAACGAAAGTGTTAATATTTTTAATTCCTTTGCTTTTGCTGTTGCTTGGGTTGCTTGTGTTCTTTGTTATTAGGGGCCGTAGGAAGGCTGAGGTGAAGGATGATATAAACATAGAGGAAGGTGGTGCTAAAAGCAAAAATACGAAGACCGCAGCAGGTCTTGACAGTGATATTTAAACACTATCACAGGTGCCCGAACACGAAGGAACAGGTATAGGCATTTGTGTGTATGATTTTGGAATTGGAATCGGTTGCTATAAGTGATATAAGGGTGCTTTTTATATGTTGTCGTTTCTTGCTTTTTATACCGTTGCTTGTAATGTTTCGGTCTGACCAGTTCCTTGCAGCTTATCTCAAGGTTATTACCCTTTTCCCACATACTACTGGTTTGAGGTAGGGCCGCATTGGTAGCTGCGGATACCAGTGCTGATGCCTTTTTTCATACGTATTGCTTATTTCATGTGTTAAGGGTATTCATACATTCCTTGCGCTACTATGAAGGGTGTAATGAAAGACTGCCGTGGAGGTTGTCCATGTTCGGGTGAACTGCAACAAATCCGCTATTGGATACGCATATTCTTTCCTTTGCTCAATTGCGCATATTTTTACTCTTTGGTCGCTTCTATCGATTCCCTTACCTTTCTTATTTTCTCTTGGATATTTGACTGTAGTTGATTGCATATTTCTACGGCCAAGGTAACGTGAGGTTGAGACTGACAAGCTGAGGAAGTGGTGATCAGAGGAGGGTGACAGATAAGTTTTAACGGATGTCAACGATGCCTGTTACATTACGCACTACTGCAACAGTATTTCTCCTCTGCGGCATATGTGCGCTCGATGTGACTTGGGCGGAGGAGCTCTCTGTTGCGCAAAAACAGTATGTAACAGCACATGGGCGGCAACTTGTTGGACAAGGGGCTACGACACTGTGTACCATGAAAAAGTTGCTTGACGGCGTGAACTCCAGGGTTGACACATTTGAACAACAAATCCTTACGTTCGTCAACAATGCGAATGCGAATTTTCGTAAAATATCGGATGACAAGGTAATGGCAGCATCGCTCTCCGCGAGCAGGCTACAGGAAATGCAGTACATGAAATCGCTGGGCAATAGCATAATCAAGTACATGGGGGAAACAGGAAAGCGGGCTAAGGCAGCGGCGGCAAATGCAAGCGCAGCTCTCGATGAGGTGCTAAAATGGCATTGTGTTGACAGGACGGAGAGTCACGAGTCCTCATACAGTTCTACTCCAAATGCAAATTGTGAACCTAACGCGTATAAGCGAGACTACTACTATGAACATTCGAGGCTTGATCCCCATAAATACAGCATTTTATGCAACTACAAAGTGGTCAGTAGCACCACTACTCAAACGACGTTCTCCAACATGGAGAGGGCACTCGAAATATGGAACCAGGTAAAACCCAAGCCGTACCATATGCGTGTTATGATATGTGGAGCAGGCGCACCCGCTCACCAAGCAGCTCCCGCTGGACGACCATGCACAGTGCTGGAGAACTGGCTTTGGAACTACAGAGTAACGGCACATTTGATAGCAAAGCTCGAGAAGGATGCGACCCTAGCTCTAAGGGTTATGCGCTACTCTGAGAAAGTGCTAGAGGGTGACAAAGAGTCTCTTGCACAGCATGAGGAGAGAAGGAAAGCAGCAGAGGCGCGGGCGGCGGAGGAGGAGGCGAAACGCCAGGCTGCTGAGAAGGCTGCTGAGGAAGCGAGAAAGGCTTTGGAGGAGGCTGAGGCGAGACGAGTGGCTGCTGAGGAACAGGCGGAGGCCAGGCGCTTGGAAGCTGAGAAGGCTGAGAAGGCAAAGGAGGCGGGTCAGCCGGTGAGTGAAGAAAAGAAAAAGATGTTGCTGGAGGCTGTTGAGGAAGCTGAGGCAACTGAAAAGGCTGCAGAAAAGCAGGCAAAAGATTCGAGAAAGGCATTTGAGGAAGCGGAGGAGGAGCGCATCAAAGCCACCGAAGATGCAGAGGCTGCAAAAGAGGAAAAGAAGGACGCCGAGGAATCTGAAGAGAAACTGAAGAAGGATGTAGAAAAATTGGCGGAGGAATTGAAAGAGGAGTCGAAAGAAAGTGGTGAAGAGGACGACGTAAATGCTGACCATGACGATGGGGGCAGCGAGGCCAAGAGTGGCTGGATTGGGACAACGAAAGTGTTAATATTTTTAATTCCTTTGCTTTTGCTGTTGCTTGGGTTGCTTGTGTTCTTTGTTATTAGGGGCCGTAGGAAGGCTGAGGTGAAGGATGATATAAACATAGAGGAAGGTGGTGCTAAAAGCAAAAATACGAAGACCGCAGCAGGTCTTGACAGTGATATTTAAACACTATCACAGGTGCCCGAACACGAAGGTACAGGTATAGGCATTTGTGTGTATGATTTTGGAATTGAAATCGGTTGCTATAAGTGATATAAGGGTGCTTTTTATATGTTGTCGTTTCTTGCTTTTTATACCGTTGCTTGTAATGTTTCGGTCTGACCAGTTCCTTGCAGCTTATCTCAAGGTTATTACCCTTTTCCCACATACTACTGGTTTGAGGTAGGGCCGCATTGGTAGCTGCGGATACCAGTGCTGATGCCTTTTTTCATACGTATTGCTTATTTCATGTGTTAAGGGTATTCATACATTCCTTGCGCTACTATGAAGGGTGTAATGAAAGACTGCCGTGGAGGTTGTCCATGTTCGGGTGAACTGCAACAAATCCGCTATTGGATACGCATATTCTTTCCTTTGCTCAATTGCGCATATTTTTACTCTTTGGTCGCTTCTATCGATTCCCTTACCTTTCTTATTTTCTCTTGGATATTTGACTGTAGTTGATTGCATATTTCTACGGCCAAGGTAACGTGAGGTTGAGACTGACAAGCTGAGGAAGTGGTGATCAGAGGAGGGTGACAGATAAGTTTTAACGGATGTCAACGATGCCTGTTACATTACGGACTACTGCAACAGTATTTCTCCTCTGCGGCATATGTGCGCTCGATGTGACTTGGGCGGAGGAGCTCTCTGTTGCGCAAAAACAATATGTAACAGCAGGTGCTCGGCAACTTGATGGACAAGGGGCTACGACACTGTGCGAAATGAAGAAGATGCTTGACGGCGTGAACTCCAGGGTTGACATGTTTGAACAGCAGGCGTATATGTATGTCAACAATGCGAATGCGAATTTTCGTAAAATATCGGATGACAAGGGAATGGAGTTATCATTCCCTTCAAATAAGCTTCGGGAAATACAGTACATGAAATCGCTGGGCAATGGCATAATCAAGTACATGGGGGGCACAGGAGAGCGGGCTAAGGCAGCGGCGGCAAATGCAAGCGCAGCTCTCGACCAAGTGCTGACGTGGCATTGTGTTGACAGGACGGCGAGTCATGACGTCCTTCCTGGCTACGGTCGAAATGAGAACTGCTTACCCAACGCGTACAAGCGAGACTACTACTATGAACATTCGAGGCTTGATCCCCATAAATACAGCATTTTATGCAACTACAAAGTAGTGGACAGTGTCATTACACAAACGACGTTCTCCAACATGGAGAGGGCACTCGAAATATGGAACCAGGTAAAACCCAAACCGTACTCCGCTCGTGTTATGATATGTGGAGCAGGCGCACCCGCTCACCAAGCAGCTCCCGCTGGACGACCATGCACAGTGCTGGAGAACTGGCTTTGGAACTACAGAGTAACGGCACATTTAATATCGAAGGTCGAGAAGGATGCGACCCTAGCTCTAAGGGTTTTTCACTACTCTAAGAAAGTGCTAGAGGGTTACAAAGAGTCTCTTGCACAGCATGAGGAGAGAAGGAAAGCAGCAGAGGCGCGGGCGGCGGAGGAGGAGGCGAAACGCCAGGCTGCTGAGAAGGCTGCTGAGGAAGCGAGAAAGGCTTTGGAGGAGGCTGAGGCGAGACGAGTGGCTGCTGAGGAACAGGCGGAGGCCAGGCGCTTGGAAGCTGAGAAGGCTGAGAAGGCAAAGGAGGCGGGTCAGCCGGTGAGTGAAGAAAAGAAAAAGATGTTGCTGGAGGCTGTTGAGAAAGCTGAGGCAACTGAAAAGGCTGCAGAAAAGCAGGCAAAAGATTCGAGAAAGGCATTTGAGGAAGCGGAGGAGGAGCGCGTCAAAGCCACCGAAGATGCAGAGGCTGCAAAAGAGGAAAAGAAGGACGCCGAGGAATCTGAAGAGAAACTGAAGAAGGATGTAGAAAAATTGGCGGAGGAATTGAAAGAGGAGTCGAAAGAAAGTGGTGAAGAGGACGACGTAAATGCTGACCATGACGATGGGGGCAGCGAGGCCAAGAGTGGCTGGATTGGGACAACGAAAGTGTTAATATTTTTAATTCCTTTGCTTTTGCTGTTGCTTGGGTTGCTTGTGTTCTTTGTTATTAGGGGCCGTAGGAAGGCTGAGGTGAAGGATGATATAAACATAGAGGAAGGTGGTGCTAAAAGCAAAAATACGAAGACCGCAGCAGGTCTTGACAGTGATATTTAAACACTATCACAGGTGCCCGAACACGAAGGTACAGGTATAGGCATTTGTGTGTATGATTTTGGAATTGAAATCGGTTGCTATAAGTGATATAAGGGTGCTTTTTATATGTTGTCGTTTCTTGCTTTTTATACCGTTGCTTGTAATGTTTCGGTCTGACCAGTTCCTTGCAGCTTATCTCAAGGTTATTACCCTTTTCCCACATACTACCGGTTTGAGGTAGGGCCGCATTGGTAGCTGCGGATACCAGTGCTGATGCCTTTTTTCATACGTATTGCTTATTTCATGTGTTAAGGGTATTCATACATTCCTTGCGCTACTATGAAGGGTGTAATGAAAGACTGCCGTGGAGGTTGTCCATGTTCGGGTGAACTGCAACAAATCCGCTATTGGATACGCATATTATTTCCTTTTCTCAATTGCGCATATTTTTACCCTTTGGTCGCTTCTATCGATTCCCTTACCTTTCTTATTTTCTCTTGGATATTTGACTGTAGTTGATTGCATATTTCTACGGCCAAGGTAACGTGAGGTTGAGACTGACAAGCTGAGGAAGTGGTGATCAGAGGAGGGTGACAGATAAGTTTTAACGGATGTCAACGATGCCTGTTACATTACGCACTACTGCAACAGTATTTCTCCTCTGCGGCATATGTGCGCTCGATGTG